>NC_054481.1:81086750-81323855 GCF_017639515.1 Carcharodon carcharias | reverse complement strand
AGTGAGTGATTGTGGGAGAGAGCGAGAGAGAGAGTGAGTGTGGGAGAGAGAGAATGAGTGAGTGTGGAAGAGAGATAGTGACAGTGAGTGAGTGTGGGAGAGAGAGAGAGAGTCGTGATTGAGTGTGGGAGAGAGAGAGTGTTAGGGAGTGGTGGGAGAGAGCGAGACAGAGAGAGTGAGTGAGTGTGCGAGTGAGAGAGTGGGAGTGATTGAGTGTGGGAGAGAGAGAGATTGATTGTGGGAGAGAGAGTGAGTGAGTGTGGGAGACAGAGAGTGGGAGTGAGTGAGTGAGTGTTGGGGAGAGAGAGTGAGAGTGATTGAGTATGTGAGAAAGTGATTGAGTGTGGGAGAGAGAGGCAGTGAGTATGGGAGAGAGAGACTGAGTGAGTGTGGGAGAGAGAGTGAGTGAGTGTGCGGGAGAGAGAGAGTGAGTGAATGTGGGAGAGAGAGAGTGAGAGTGAGCGAGTGTGGGAGAGAGAGTGAGTGAGTGAGTGTGGGTGAGAGATTGCGAAAATGAGTGAGTGCGGGAGAGAGTGAGAGAGAGAGTGAGTGAGTGTGGGAGAGAGAGAGAGAGAGAGAGTGAGTGTGGATAGAGACAGAGATAGAGTGAGTGAATGTGGGAGAGAGAGAGAGAGTGAGTGTGGGAGAGAGAGAGTGAGTGACTGTGGGAGAGAGAGTAAGAGTTAGTGAGTGTGGGAGAGAGGGAGAGAGAGAGTGAGTGAATGTGGGAGAGAGAGATTGAGTGTGGGAGAGAGAGAGAGTGAGTGAGTGTGGGAGAGAGAGAGAGTGTGTGAGTGTGGGAGAGAGAGTGGGAGAGTGAGTGAGTGTGCGAGAGAGAGAGAGAGAGAGAGTGAGTGAGAGTGCAAGAGAGAGAGAGAGAGTGAGTGAGTGTGGGAGGGGGAGAGTGAGTGAGTGTGGGACAGATAGAGAGAGTGTATGTGGGAGACACAGTGAGAGAGAGAGAGTGTGAATGTGGGAGATAGAGAGAGAGAGTGTGAGTGTGGGAGAGAGAGAGAGAGTGTGAATCAGTGTGGGAGAGAGAGACTGAGAGTGAGTGAGTGTGGGAGAGAGAGACTGGGAGTGAGTGAATGTGGGACAGAGAGAGAGTGAGTGAGTGTGGGAGAGAGAGAGAGAGAGTGATTGTGGAAGAGAGAGAGAGTGAGTGAGTGTGGGAGAGAGAGAGAGAGAGTGTATGAATTTGGGAGAGAGAGACAGAGTGTGTGTGTGGGAGATAGAGAGAGAGAGAGTGTAAGTGTGGGAGATAGAGAGAGAGATTGATTGAGTGTGGGAGAGAGAGAGAGAGCGAGTGAGCTTGGGAGAGAGAGAGAGTGAGCGTGTAAGTCTGGGAGAGAGTGTAAGCGAGTGAGTGTGGGAGAGAAGAGAGACAGCGAGTGAGTGTGGGAGAGAGAGATAGAGTGAGTGAGTGTGGGAGAGAGAGAGTGAGATTGAGTTATTGTGGGAGAGAGAGAGAGAGGGGGGAGAGTGAGTGAGTGTGGGAGAGAGAGAGGGAGAGTGAGTTAGTGTGGGAGAAAGAGAGAGAGAGAGAGTGTTTGAGTGTGGGAGAGAGAGAGAGAGATTGAGTGTGTGGGAGAGAGTGAGAGCAAGCGTGTGAGTCTGGGAGAGAGAGCGAGCAAGTGAGTATGGGAGAGAGAGAGAGCGAGTGAGTGTGGGAGAGAGAGAGTGAGAGTGAGTGGGTGTGGGAAAGTGAGAGTGAGTGAGTGTGGGAGTGAGAGAGTGAGTGAGTCTGGGAGAGACAGAGTGAGTGAGTGTGGGCGAGAGAGAATGCGTGAATGTGGGAGAGAGAGAATGAGTGAGTGTGGAAGAGAGATAGTGACAGTGAGTGAGTGTGGGAGAGAGAGAGTGTTAGGGAGTGTGGGAGAGAGCGAGAGAGAGAGAGTGAGTGAGTGTGCGAGTGAGAGAGTGGGAGTGAGTGAGTGTGGGAGAGAGAGTGAATGAGTGTGGGAGAGAGAGAGAGTGAGTGAGTGTGGGAGACAGAGAGTGGGACTGAGTGAGTGAGTGTGGTGGAGAGAGAGTGAGAGTGATTGAGTGTGGGAGAGAGAGAGTGATTGAGTGTGGGAGAGAGGGAGTGAATGAGTGTGGGAGAGAGAGTGAGTGAGTTTGGGAGAGAGAGTGAGTGAGTATGGGAGAGAGAGAGTGAGTGAATGTGGGAGAGATAGAATGATTGAGTGTGGGAGAGAGAGTGAGAGTGAGTGAGTGTGGGAGAGAGAGAGAATGAGTGAATGTGGGAGAGAGTGAGTGTGTGTGGGAGAGAGAGAGTGAGAGTGAGCGAGTGTGGGAGAGAGAGTGAGTGAGTGAGTGTGGGTGAGAGATTGCGAAAATGAGTGAGTGCGGGAGAGAGTGAGAGAGAGAGTGAGTGAGTGTGGGAGAGATAGAGAGAGAGAGTGAGTGTGGGATAGAGACAGAGATAGAGTGAGTGAATGTGGGAGAGAGAGAGAGAGAGTGAGTGTGGGAGAGAGAGAGTGAGTGACTGTGGGAGAGAGAGTAAGAGTTAGTGAGTGTGGGAGAGAGGGAGAGAGAGAGTGAGTGAGTGTGGGAGAGAGAGATTGAGTGTGGGAGAGAGAGAGAGTGAGTGAGTGTGGGAGAGAGAGAGAGTGTGTGAGTGTGGGAGAGAGAGTGGGAGAGTGAGTGAGTGTGCGAGAGAGAGAGAGAGAGAGAGAGTGAGTGAGTGTGCAAGAGAGAGAGAGAGAGTGAGTGAGTGTGGGAGGGGGAGAGTGAGTGAGTGTGGGACAGATAGAGAGAGTGTATGTGGGAGACACAGTGAGAGAGAGAGAGTGTGAATGTGGGAGATAGAGAGAGAGAGTGTGAGTGTGGGAGAGAGAGAGAGAGTGTGAATCAGTGTGGGAGAGAGAGACTGAGAGTGAGTGAGTGTGGGAGAGAGAGACTGGGAGTGAGTGAATGTGGGACAGAGAGAGAGTGAATGAGTGTGGGAGAGAGAGAGAGAGAGTGATTGTGGAAGAGAGAGAGAGTGAGTGAGTGTGGACAGAGAGAGAGAGTGTATGAATTTTGGAGAGAGAGACAGAGTGTGTGTGTGGGAGATAGAGAGAGAGAGAGTGTAAGTGTGGGAGATAGAGAGAGAGATTGATTGAGTGTGGGAGAGAGAGAGAGAGCGAGTGAGTGTGGGAGAGAGAGAGAGCGAGCGTGTAAATCTGGGAGAGAGTGTAAGCGAGTGAGTGTGGGAGAGAGAGAGACAGCGAGTGAGTGTGGGAGAGAGAGATAGAGTGAGTGGGTGCGGGAGAGAGAGAGTGAGTGAGTGATTGTGGGAGAGAGAGAGAGAATGAGTGAGTGTGGGAGAGAGAGAGGGAGTGAGTGTGAGAGAGGGAAAGATATAGCGAGAGAGAGTTTGAGTGTGGGAGAGAGAGAGAGAGCATGAGTGATTGTGGGAGAGAGTGAGAGCAAGCGTGTGAGTCTGGGAGAGAGAGCGAGCAAGTGAGTATGGGAGAGAGAGAGAGCGAGTGAGTGTGGGAGAGAGAGAGTGAGAGTGAGTGGGTGTGGGAAAGTGAGAGTGAGTGAGTGTGGGAGTGAGAGAGTGAGTGAGTCTGGGAGAGACAGAGTGAGTGAGTGTGGGCGAGAGAGAATGCGTGAATGTGGGAGAGAGAGAATGAGTGAGTGTGGAAGAGAGATAGTGACAGTGAGTGAGTGTGGGAGAGAGAGAGTGTTAGGGAGTGTGGGAGAGAGCGAGAGAGAGAGAGTGAGTGAGTGTGCGAGTGAGAGAGTGGGAGTGTGTGAGTGTGGGAGAGAGAGAGTGAATGAGTGTGGGAGAGAGAGAGAGTGAGTGAGTGTGGGAGACAGAGAGTGGGACTGAGTGAGTGAGTGTGGTGGAGAGAGAGTGAGAGTGATTGAGTGTGGGAGAGAGAGAGTGATTGAGTGTGGGAGAGAGGGAGTGAATGAGTGTGGGAGAGAGAGTGAGTGAGTTTGGGAGAGAGAGTGAGTGAGTATGGGAGAGAGAGAGTGAGTGAATGTGGGAGAGAGAGAATGATTGAGTGTGGGAGAGAGAGTGAGAGTGAGTGAGTGTGGGATAGAGAGAATGAGTGAATGTGGGAGAGAGTGAGTGTGTGTGGGAGAGAGAGAGTGAGAGTGAGCGAGTGTGGGAGAGAGAGTGAGTGAGTGAGTGTGGGTGAGAGATTGCGAAAATGAGTGAGTGCGGGAGAGAGTGAGAGAGAGAGTGAGTGAGTGTGGGAGAGAGAGAGAGTGTGTGAGTGTGGGAGAGAGAGTGGGAGAGTGAGTGAGTGTGCGAGAGAGAGAGAGAGAGAGAGAGTGAGTGAGTGTGCAAGAGAGAGAGAGAGAGTGAGTGAGTGTGGGAGGGGGAGAGTGAGTGAGTGTGGGACAGATAGAGAGAGTGTATGTGGGAGACACAGTGAGAGAGAGAGAGTGTGAATGTGGGAGATAGAGAGAGAGAGTGTGAGTGTGGGAGAGAGAGAGAGAGTGTGAATCAGTGTGGGAGAGAGAGACTGAGAGTGAGTGAGTGTGGGAGAGAGAGACTGGGAGTGAGTGAATGTGGGAGAGAGAGAGTGAGTGAGTGTGGGAGAGAGAGAGAGTGAGTGAGTGTGGGAGAGAGAGAGAGAGAGTGATTGTGGAAGAGAGAGAGAGTGAGTGAGTGTGGGAGAGAGAGAGTGTATGAATTTGGCAGAGAGAGACAGAGTGTGTGTGTGGGAGATAGAGAGAGAGAGAGTGTAAGTGTGGGAGATAGAGAGAGAGATTGATTGAGTGTGGGAGAGAGAGAGAGAGCGAGTGAGCTTGGGAGAGAGAGAGAGTGAGCGTGTAAGTCTGGGAGAGAGTGTAAGCGAGTGAGTGTGGGAGAGAGAGAGACAGCGAGTGAGTGTGGGAGAGAGAGATAGAGTGAGTGAGTGTGGGAGAGAGAGAGTGAGATTGAGTTATTGTGGGAGAGAGAGAGAGAGAGGGGGAGAGTGAGTGAGTGTGGGAGAGAGAGAGGGAGAGTGAGTTAGTGTGGGAGAAAGAGAGAGAGAGAGAGTGTTTGAGTGTGGGAGAGAGAGAGAGAGATTGAGTGTGTGGGAGAGAGTGAGAGCAAGCGTGTGAGTCTGGGAGAGAGAGCGAGCAAGTGAGTATGGGAGAGAGAGAGAGCGCGTGAGTGTGGGAGAGAGAGATAGAGTGAGTGAGTGTGGGAGAGAGAGAGTGAGAGTGAGTGGGTGTGGGAAAGTGAGAGTGAGTGAGTGTGGGAGTGAGAGAGTGAGTGAGTCTGGGAGAGACAGAGTGAGTGAGTGTGGGTGAGAGAGAATGCGTGAATGTGGGAGAGAGAGAATGAGTGAGTGTGGAAGAGAGATAGTGACAGTGAGTGAGTGTGGGAGAGAGAGAGTGTTAGGGAGTGTGGGAGAGAGCGAGAGAGAGAGAGTGAGTGAGTGTGCGAGTGAGAGAGTGGGAGTGAGTGAGTGTGGGAGAGAGAGAGTGAATGAGTGTGGGAGAGAGAGAGAGTGAGTGAGTGTGGGAGACAGAGAGTGGGACTGAGTGAGTGAGTGTGGTGGAGAGAGAGTGAGAGTGATTGAGTGTGGGAGAGAGAGAGTGATTGAGTGTGGGCGAGAGGGAGTGAGTGAATGTGGGAGAGAGAGAATGATTGAGTGTGGGAGAGAGAGTGAGAGTGAGTGAGTGTGGGAGAGAGAGAGAATGAGTGAATGTGGGAGAGAGTGAGTGTGTGTGGGAGAGAGAGAGTGAGAGTGAGCGAGTGTGGGAGAGAGAGTGAGTGAGTGAGTGTGGGTGAGAGATTGCGAAAATGAGTGAGTGCGGGAGAGAGTGAGAGAGAGTGAGTGAGTGTGGGAGAGAGAGAGAGAGTGAGTGAGTGTGGGATAGAGACAGAGATAGAGTGAGTGAATGTGGGAGAGAGAGAGAGAGAGGGTGAGTGTGGGAGAGAGAGAGTGAGTGACTGTGGGAGAGAGAGTAAGAGTTAGTGAGTGTGGGAGAGAGGGAGACAGAGAGTGAGTGAGTGTGGGAGAGAGAGATTGAGTGTGGGAGAGAGAGAGAGAGAGTGAGTGAGTGTGGGAGAGAGAGAGAGTGTGTCAGTGTGGGAGAGAGAGTGGGAGAGTGAGTGAGTGTGCGAGAGAGAGAGAGAGAGAGAGTGAGTGAGTGTGCAAGAGAGAGAGAGAGAGTGAGTGAGTGTGGGAGGGGGAGAGTGAGTGAGTGTGGGACAGATAGAGAGAGTGTATGTGGGAGACACAGTGAGAGAGAGAGAGTGTGAATGTGGGAGAGAGAGAGAGAGTGAGTGCATGTGGGAGAGAGAGAGAGCGAGCGAGTGATTGTGGGAGAGAGAGCGAGCTAGTGATTGTGTGTGAGAGAGAGAGAGAGAATGAGTGAGTGTGGGAAAGATTCAGATAGAGATTTAGTGAGTGCGGGAGAGTGAGAGAGAGAGTGAGTGAGTGAGTGTGGGAGAGATAGAGAGAGAGAGTGTGAGCGAGTGAGTGTGGGAGGGAGAGTGTGGGAGTGAGTGAGTGTGGGAGAGAGAAAGTGAGTGAATATTGGAGAGAGTGAGTGTGGGAGAGAGAGAGTGAGTGACTGTGGGAGAGAGTGTGCGAGTGAGTGAGTGTGGGAGAGAGAGAGAGAGAGTGAGTGTGGGAGAGAGAGAGTAAGTGAGCGTGGTAGAGAGAGAGAGAGTGAGTGATTGTGGGAGGAAGAGAGTGAGAGTGTGTGAGTGTGGGAGAGAGAGAGTGAGAGTGAATGAGTGTTAGAGAGTGAGTGAGTGTGGGAGTGAGAGACTGGGAGTGAGTGAATGTGGGAGAGAGAGAGTGAGTGAGTGTGGGACAGAGAGTGAGAGTGTGCGAGTGGGGGAGAGAGAGAGAGTGAGTGAGTGTGGGAGAGAGAGAGAGAGAGTAAGTGAGGGAGAGAGAGAGAGTGAGTGAGTGTGGGCCAGAGGGAGAGAGTGAGTGAGTGTGGGACAGAGAGTGAGAGTGTGCGACTGGGGGAGAGAGAGAGAGTGAGTGAGTGTGGGAGAGAGAGACAGTGAGTAAGTGAGGGAGAGAGAGAGAGTGAGTGAGTGTGGGCCAGAGGGAGAGAGTGAGTGAGTGTGGGAGAGAGAGAGAGAGAGTGAGTGATTGTGGGAGAGAGACAGAAAGAGAGTGAGTGAATGTGGGAGAGAGAGAGTGAGTGAGTATGGGAGAGAGAGAGAGTGAGTGATTGTGGGAGAGAGAGAGAGAGAGTGTGAGTGTGGGAGATAGAGTGAGAGAGAGTGTGAGTGTGGGGGAGAGAGAGAGAGAGTGAGTGAGTGTGGGAGTGAGAGTGAGAGAGTGACTCAGTGTGGGAGAGAGAGAGATTGAGTGACCGTGGGAGAGAGAGAGATTGAGTGATTGTGTGAGAGAGTGAGAGTGAGTGATTTTGGGAGTGAGAGAGAATGAGTGAGTGTGGGAGAGAGAGAGAGAGTGAGTGAGTGTGGGAGAGAGAGAGAGAGAGAGTGAGTGAGTGAGTGTGGGAGAGAGAGTGAGTGAGTGTGGGGGAGAGAGGGTGAGTGAGTGTGGGACAGAGAGTGAGAGTGTGCGAGTGGGGGAGAGAGAGAGAGTGAGTGAGTGTGGGAGAGAGAGACAGTGAGTAAGTGAGGGAGAGAGAGAGAGTGAGTGAGTGTGGGCCAGAGGGAGAGAGTGAGTGAGTGTGGGGGGAGAGAGAGAGAGAGAGTGAGTGATTGTGGGAGAGAGAGAGAGAGAGAGTGAGTGAATGTGGGAGAGAGAGAGTGAGTGAGTATGGGAGAGAGAGAGAGAGTGAGTGATTGTGGGAAAGAGAGAGAGAGAGAGTGAGAGTGGGAGATAGAGTGAGAGAGAGTGTGAGTGTGGGGGAGAGAGAGAGAGAGTGAGTGAGTGTGGGAGAGAGAGTGAGAGAGTGACTCAGTGTGGGAGAGAGAGAGATTGAGTGACCGTGGGAGAGAGAGAGATTGAGTGATTGTGTGAGAGAGTGAGAGTGAGTGATTTTGGGAGTGAGAGAGAATGAGTGAGTGTGGGAGAGAGAGAGAGAGTGAGTGAGTGTGGGAGAGAGAGAGAGAGAGAGTGAGTGAGTGAGTGTGGGAGAGAGAGAGAGAGAGTGAGTGTGTGGGAGAGAGTGAGAGAGAGTGAGTGAGTGTGGGAGAGAGAGAGAGTGTGAGTGAGTGAGTGTGGGAGAGAGAGAGAGAGAGAGTGAGTGAGTGAGTGTGGGAGAGAGAGAGAGAGAGTGTGTGTGTGGGAGAGAGTGAGAGAGAGAGAGTGAGTGTGGGATAGAGACAGAGATAGAGTGAGTGAATGTGGGAGAGAGAGAGAGAGAGTGAGTGTGGGAGAGAGAGAGTGAGTGACTGTGGGAGAGAGAGTAAGAGTTAGTGAGTGTGGGAGAGAGGGAGAGTGAGTGAATGTGGGAGAGAGAGAGAGAGTGTGTGGGAGATAGAGAGAGAGAGTGTGATTGTGGGAGAGAGAGCGAGAGATTGAATGAGTGTGGGAGAGAGAAAGTGAGTGAGTGTGGGAGAGAGAGAGAGCGAGCGTGTGAGTCTGGGAGAGAAAGCGAGCGAGTGAGTGCGGGAGAGAGACAGAGCGAGTGAGTGTGGGAGAGAGAGAGAGAGTGAGTGAGTGTGGGAGAGAGTTAGAGTGAGTTATTGTGGGAGAGAAAGTGAGAGTGAGTGAGTGTGGGAGTGTTAGAGAGAGTGTGTGAGTGAGTGAGTGTGGGAGAGAGAGAGATAGAGTGAGTGAATGTGGGAGAGAGAGAGAGAGAGAGTGAGTGTGGGAGAGAGAGAATGAGTGAGTGTGGAAGAGAGATAGTGACAGTGAGTGAGTGTGGGAGAGAGAGAGAGAGTCGTGATTGAGTGTGGGAGAGAGAGAGTGTTAGGGAGTGTGGGAGAGAGCGAGACAGAGAGAGTGAGTGAGTGTGCGAGTGAGAGAGTGGGAGTGATTGAGTGTGGGAGAGAGAGTGAATGAGTGTGGGAGAGAGAGTGAGTGAGTGTGGGAGACAGAGAGTGGGACTGAGTGAGTGAGTGTGGTGGAGAGAGAGTGAGAGTGATTGAGTGGGGGAGGGAGAGAGTGATTGAGTGTGGGAGAGAGGGAGTGAATGAGTGTGGGAGAGAGAGTGAGTGAGTTTGGGAGAGAGAGTGAGTGAGTATGGGAGAGAGAGAGTGAGTAAATGTGGGAGAGAGAGAGTGAGAGTGAGCGAGTGTGGGAGAGAGAGTGAGTGAGTGAGTGTGGGTGAGAGATTGCGAAAATGAGTGAGTGCGGGAGAGAGTGAGAGAGAGAGTGAGTGAGTGTGGGAGAGAGAGAGAGAGAGAGAGTGAGTGTGGGATAGAGACAGAGATAGAGTGAGTGAATGTGGGAGAGAGAGAGAGAGTGAGTGTGGGAGAGAGAGAGTGAGTGACTGTGGGAGAGAGAGTAAGAGTTAGTGAGTGTGGGAGAGAGGGAGAGAGAGAGTGAGTGAATGTGGGAGAGAGAGATTGAGTGTGGGAGAGAGAGAGAGTGAGTGAGTGTGGGAGAGAGAGAGAGTGTGTGAGTGTGGGAGAGAGAGTGGGAGAGTGAGTGAGTGTGCGAGAGAGAGAGAGAGAGAGAGTGAGTGAGAGTGCAAGAGAGAGAGAGAGAGTGAGTGAGTGTGGGAGGGGGAGAGTGAGTGAGTGTGGGACAGATAGAGAGAGTGTATGTGGGAGACACAGTGAGAGAGAGAGAGTGTGAATGTGGGAGATAGAGAGAGAGAGTGTGAGTGTGGGAGAGAGAGAGAGAGTGTGAATCAGTGTGGGAGAGAGAGACTGAGAGTGAGTGAGTGTGGGAGAGAGAGACTGGGAGTGAGTGAATGTGGGACAGAGAGAGAGTGAGTGAGTGTGGGAGAGAGAGAGAGAGAGTGATTGTGGAAGAGAGAGAGAGTGAGTGAGTGTGGGAGAGAGAGAGAGAGTGTATGAATTTGGGAGAGAGAGACAGAGTGTGTGTGTGGGAGATAGAGAGAGAGAGAGTGTAAGTGTGGGAGATAGAGAGAGAGATTGATTGAGTGTGGGAGAGAGAGAGAGAGCGAGTGAGCTTGGGAGAGAGAGAGAGTGAGCGTGTAAGTCTGGGAGAGAGTGTAAGCGAGTGAGTGTGGGAGAGAGAGAGACAGCGAGTGAGTGTGGGAGAGAGAGATAGAGTGAGTGAGTGTGGGAGAGAGAGAGTGAGATTGAGTTATTGTGGGAGAGAGAGAGAGAGGGGGAGAGTGAGTGAGTGTGGGAGAGAGAGAGGGAGAGTGAGTTAGTGTGGGAGAAAGAGAGAGAGAGAGAGTGTTTGAGTGTGGGAGAGAGAGAGAGAGATTGAGTGTGTGGGAGAGAGTGAGAGCAAGCGTGTGAGTCTGGGAGAGAGAGCGAGCAAGTGAGTATGGGAGAGAGAGAGAGCGAGTGAGTGTGGGAGAGAGAGAGTGAGAGTGAGTGGGTGTGGGAAAGTGAGAGTGAGTGAGTGTGGGAGTGAGAGAGTGAGTGAGTCTGGGAGAGACAGAGTGAGTGAGTGTGGGCGAGAGAGAATGCGTGAATGTGGGAGAGAGAGAATGAGTGAGTGTGGAAGAGAGATAGTGACAGTGAGTGAGTGTGGGAGAGAGAGAGTGTTAGGGAGTGTGGGAGAGAGCGAGAGAGAGAGAGTGAGTGAGTGTGCGAGTGAGAGAGTGGGAGTGAGTGAGTGTGGGAGAGAGAGTGAATGAGTGTGGGAGAGAGAGAGAGTGAGTGAGTGTGGGAGACAGAGAGTGGGACTGAGTGAGTGAGTGTGGTGGAGAGAGAGTGAGAGTGATTGAGTGTGGGAGAGAGAGAGTGATTGAGTGTGGGAGAGAGGGAGTGAATGAGTGTGGGAGAGAGAGTGAGTGAGTTTGGGAGAGAGAGTGAGTGAGTATGGGAGAGAGAGAGTGAGTGAATGTGGGAGAGATAGAATGATTGAGTGTGGGAGAGAGAGTGAGAGTGAGTGAGTGTGGGAGAGAGAGAGAATGAGTGAATGTGGGAGAGAGTGAGTGTGTGTGGGAGAGAGAGAGTGAGAGTGAGCGAGTGTGGGAGAGAGAGTGAGTGAGTGAGTGTGGGTGAGAGATTGCGAAAATGAGTGAGTGCGGGAGAGAGTGAGAGAGAGAGTGAGTGAGTGTGGGAGAGATAGAGAGAGAGAGTGAGTGTGGGATAGAGACAGAGATAGAGTGAGTGAATGTGGGAGAGAGAGAGAGAGTGAGTGTGGGAGAGAGAGAGTGAGTGACTGTGGGAGAGAGAGTAAGAGTTAGTGAGTGTGGGAGAGAGGGAGAGAGAGAGTGAGTGAGTGTGGGAGAGAGAGATTGAGTGTGGGAGAGAGAGAGAGTGAGTGAGTGTGGGAGAGAGAGAGAGTGTGTGAGTGTGGGAGAGAGAGTGGGAGAGTGAGTGAGTGTGCGAGAGAGAGAGAGAGAGAGAGAGTGAGTGAGTGTGCAAGAGAGAGAGAGAGAGTGAGTGAGTGTGGGAGGGGGAGAGTGAGTGAGTGTGGGACAGATAGAGAGAGTGTATGTGGGAGACACAGTGAGAGAGAGAGAGTGTGAATGTGGGAGATAGAGAGAGAGAGTGTGAGTGTGGGAGAGAGAGAGAGAGTGTGAATCAGTGTGGGAGAGAGAGACTGAGAGTGAGTGAGTGTGGGAGAGAGAGACTGGGAGTGAGTGAATGTGGGACAGAGAGAGAGTGAATGAGTGTGGGAGAGAGAGAGAGAGAGTGATTGTGGAAGAGAGAGAGAGTGAGTGAGTGTGGGACAGAGAGAGAGAGTGTATGAATTTTGGAGAGAGAGACAGAGTGTGTGTGTGGGAGATAGAGAGAGAGAGAGTGTAAGTGTGGGAGATAGAGAGAGAGATTGATTGAGTGTGGGAGAGAGAGAGAGAGCGAGTGAGCTTGGGAGAGAGAGAGAGTGAGCGTGTAAGTCTGGGAGAGAGTGTAAGCGAGTGAGTGTGGGAGAGAGAGAGACAGCGAGTGAGTGTGGGAGAGAGAGATAGAGTGAGTGAGTGTGGGAGAGAGAGAGTGAGATTGAGTTATTGTGGGAGAGAGAGAGAGAGGGGGAGAGTGAGTGAGTGTGGGAGAGAGAGAGGGAGAGTGAGTTAGTGTGGGAGAAAGAGAGAGAGAGAGAGTGTTTGAGTGTGGGAGAGAGAGAGAGAGATTGAGTGTGTGGTAGAGAGTGAGAGCAAGCGTGTGAGTCTGGGAGAGAGAGCGAGCAAGTGAGTATGGGAGAGAGAGAGAGCGAGTGAGTGTGGGAGAGAGAGAGTGAGAGTGAGTGGGTGTGGGAAAGTGAGAGTGAGTGAGTGTGGGAGTGAGAGAGTGAGTGAGTCTGGGAGAGACAGAGTGAGTGAGTGTGGGCGAGAGAGAATGCGTGAATGTGGGAGAGAGAGAATGAGTGAGTGTGGAAGAGAGATAGTGACAGTGAGTGAGTGTGGGAGAGAGAGAGTGTTAGGGAGTGTGGGAGAGAGCGAGAGAGAGAGAGTGAGTGAGTGTGCGAGTGAGAGAGTGGGAGTGAGTGAGTGTGGGAGAGAGAGAGTGAATGAGTGTGGGAGAGAGAGAGAGTGAGTGAGTGTGGGAGAGAGAGAGTGGGAGTGAATGAGTGAGTGTGGTGGTGTGAGAGTGAGAGTGATTGAGTGTGGGAAAGAGAGATTGATTGAGTGTGGGAGATACGGAGTGAATGAGTGTGGGAGAGAGAGTGAGTGAGTTTGGGAGAGAGAGTGAGTGAGTATGGGAGAGAGTGAGTGAGTGAGTGTGGGAGAGAGAGAGTGATTGAGTGTGGGAGAGAGAGTGAGAGTGAGTGAGTGTGGGAGAGAGAGAGAATGAGTGAATGTGGGAGAGAGTGAGTGTGTGTGGGAGAGAGAGAGTGAGAGTGAGCGAGTGTGGGAGAGAGAGTGAGTGAGTGAGTGTGGGTGAGAGATTGCGAAAATGAGTGAGTGCGGGAGAGAGTGAGAGAGAGAGTGAGTGAGTGTGGGAGAGAGAGAGAGAGAGAGTGAGTGTGGGATAGAGACAGAGATAGAGTGAGTGAATGTGGGAGAGAGAGAGAGAGAGTGAGTGTGGGAGAGAGAGAGTGAGTGACTGTGGGAGAGAGAGTAAGAGTTAGTGAGTGTGGGAGAGAGGGAGAGAGAGAGTGAGTGAGTGTGGGAGAGAGAGATTGAGTGTGGGAGAGAGAGAGAGTGAGTGAGTGTGGGAGAGAGAGAGAGTGTGTGAGTGTGGGAGAGAGAGTGGGAGAGTGAGTGAGTGTGCGAGAGAGAGAGAGAGAGAGAGAGTGAGTGAGTGTGCAAGAGAGAGAGAGAGAGTGAGTGAGTGTGGGAGGGGGAGAGTGAGTGAGTGTGGGACAGATAGAGAGAGTGTATGTGGGAGACACAGTGAGAGAGAGAGAGTGTGAATGTGGGAGATAGAGAGAGAGAGTGTGAGTGTGGGAGAGAGAGAGAGAGTGTGAATCAGTGTGGGAGAGAGAGACTGAGAGTGAGTGAGTGTGGGAGAGAGAGACTGGGAGTGAGTGAATGTGGGACAGAGAGAGAGTGAGTGAGTGTGGGAGAGAGAGAGAGAGAGTGATTGTGGAAGAGAGAGAGAGTGAGTGAGTGTGGGACAGAGAGAGAGAGTGTATGAATTTTGGAGAGAGAGACAGAGTGTGTGTGTGGGAGATAGAGAGAGAGAGAGTGTAAGTGTGGGAGATAGAGAGAGAGATTGATTGAGTGTGGGAGAGAGAGAGAGAGCGAGTGAGCTTGGGAGAGAGAGAGAGTGAGCGTGTAAGTCTGGGAGAGAGTGTAAGCGAGTGAGTGTGGGAGAGAGAGAGACAGCGAGTGAGTGTGGGAGAGAGAGATAGAGTGAGTGAGTGTGGGAGAGAGAGAGTGAGATTGAGTTATTGTGGGAGAGAGAGAGAGAGAGGGGGAGAGTGAGTGAGTGTGGGAGAGAGAGAGGGAGAGTGAGTTAGTGTGGGAGAAAGAGAGAGAGAGAGAGTGTTTGAGTGTGGGAGAGAGAGAGAGAGATTGAGTGTGTGGGAGAGAGTGAGAGCAAGCGTGTGAGTCTGGGAGAGAGAGCGAGCAAGTGAGTATGGGAGAGAGAGAGAGCGAGTGAGTGTGGGAGAGAGAGATAGAGTGAGTGAGTGTGGGAGAGAGAGAGTGAGAGTGAGTGGGTGTGGGAAAGTGAGAGTGAGTGAGTGTGGGAGTGAGAGAGTGAGTGAGTCTGGGAGAGACAGAGTGAGTGAGTGTGGGCGAGAGAGAATGCGTGAATGTGGGAGAGAGAGAATGAGTGAGTGTGGAAGAGAGATAGTGACAGTGAGTGAGTGTGGAAGAGAGAGAGTGTTAGGGAGTGTGGGAGAGAGCGAGAGAGAGAGAGTGAGTGAGTGTGCGAGTGAGAGAGTGGGAGTGAGTGAGTGTGGGAGAGAGAGAGTGAATGAGTGTGGGAGAGAGAGAGAGTGAGTGAGTGTGGGAGACAGAGAGTGGGACTGAGTGAGTGAGTGTGGTGGAGAGAGAGTGAGAGTGAGTGAGTGTGGGAGAGAGAGAGAATGAGTGAATGTGGGAGAGAGTGAGTGTGTGTGGGAGAGAGAGAGTGAGAGTGAGCGAGTGTGGGAGAGAGAGTGAGTGAGTGAGTGTGGGTGAGAGATTGAGAAAATGAGTGAGTGCGGGAGAGAGTGAGAGAGAGTGAGTGAGTGTGGGAGATTGAGAGAGAGTGAGTGAGTGTGGGATAGAGACAGAGAGAGAGTGAGTGAATGTGGGAGAGAGAGAGAGAGAGGGTGAGTGTGGGAGAGAGAGAGTGAGTGACTGTGGGAGAGAGAGTAAGAGTTAGTGAGTGTGGGAGAGAGGGAGAGAGAGAGTGAGTGAGTGTGGGAGAGAGAGATTGAGTGTGGGAGAGAGAGAGAGAGAGTGAGTGAGTGTGGGAGAGAGAGAGAGTGTGTGAGTGTGGGAGAGAGAGTGGGAGAGTGAGTGAGTGTGCGAGAGAGAGTGAGAGAGAGAGTGAGTGAGTGTGCAAGAGAGAGAGAGAGAGTGAGTGAGTGTGGGAGGGGGAGAGTGAGTGAGTGTGGGACAGATAGAGAGAGTGTATGTGGGAGACACAGTGAGAGAGAGAGAGTGTGAATGTGGGAGAGAGAGAGAGTGAGTGCATGTGGGAGAGAGAGCGAGCTAGTGAGTGTGTGTGAGAGAGAGAGAGAATGAGTGAGTGTGGGAAAGATTCAGATAGAGAGTTAGTGAGTGCGGGAGAGTGAGAGAGAGAGTGAGTGAGTGAGTGTGGGAGAGATAGAGAGAGAGAGTGTGAGCGAGTGAGTGTGGGAGGGAGAGTGTGGGAGTGAGTGAGTGTGGGAGAGAGAAAGTGAGTGAATATTGGAGAGAGTGAGTGTGGGAGAGAGAGAGTGAGTGACTGTGGGAGAGAGTGTGCGAGTGAGTGAGTGTGGGAGAGAGAGAGAGAGAGAGTGAGTGTGGGAGAGAGAGAGAGAGAGTGAGTGAGTGTGGTAGAGAGAGAGAGAGTGAGTGATTGTGGGAGGAAGAGAGTGAGAGTGTGTGAGTGTGGGAGAGAGAGAGTGAGAGTGAATGAGTGTTAGAGAGTGAGTGAGTGTGGGAGAGAGAGACTGGGAGTGAGTGAATGTGGGAGAGAGAGAGTGAGTGAGTGTGGGAGAGAGAGAGAGTGAGTGAGTGTGGGAGAGAGAGAGAGAGTGATTGTGGAAGAGAGAGAGAGTGAGTGAGTGTGGGAGAGAGAGAGAGAGTGTATGAATTTGGGAGAGAGAGACAGAGTGTGTGTGTGGGAGATAGAGAGAGAGAGAGTGTAAGTGTGGGAGAAAGAGAGAGAGATTCATTGAGTGTGGGAGAGTGAGAGAGAGAGCGAGTGAGCTTGGGAGTGAGAGAGAGTGAGCGTGTAAGTCTGGGAGAGAGTGTAAGCGAGTGAGTGTAGGAGAGAGAGAGACAGCGAGTGAGTGTGGGAGAGAGAGATAGAGTGAGTGAGTGTGGGAGAGAGAGATAGAGTGAGTGAGTGTGGGAGAGAGAGTGAGATTGATTTATTGTGGGAGAGAGAGAGAGAGAGAGGGATAGTGAGTGAGTGTGGGATAGAGAGAGGGAGAGTGAGTTAGTGTGGGAGAAAGAGAGAGAGAGAGAGTGTTTGAGTGTGGGAGAGAGAGAGATTGAGTGAGTGTGGGAGAGAGTGAGAGCAAGCGTGGGTGAGTCTGGGAGAGAAGAGAGCAAGTGAGTATGGGAGAGAGAGATAGCGAGCGAGTGAGGGAGAGAGAGATAGAGTGAGTGAGTGTGGGAGAGAGAGAGTGAGAGTGAGTGAGTGTGGGAAAGTGAGAGTGAGTGGAGTGTGGGAGTGAGAGAGTGAGTGAGTGTGGGAGAGACAGAGTGAGTGAGTGTGGGAGAGAGAGAATGCGTTGAATGTGGGGAGAGAGAGAATGAGTGAGTGTGGAAGAGAGATAGTGACAGTGAGTGAGTGTGGGAGAGAGAGAGTGTTAGGGAGTGTGGGAGAGAGCGAGAGAGAGAGAGTGAGTGAGTGTGGGAGTGAGAGAGTGGGAGTGAGTGAGTGTGGGAGAGAGAGAGTGAATGAGTGTGGGAGAGAGAGAGAGTGAGTGAGTGTGGGAGAGAGAGAGTGGGACTGAGTGAGTGAGTGTGGTGGAGAGAGAGTGAGAGTGATTGTGTGTGGGAGAGAGGGAGTGAATGAGTGTGGGAGAGAGAGTGAGTGAGTTTGGGAGAGAGAGTGAGTGAGTATGGGAGAGAGAGAGTGAGTGAATGTGGGAGAGAGAGAATGATTGAGTGTGGGAGAGAGAGTGAGAGTGAGTGAGTGTGGGAGAGAGAGAGAATGAGTGAATGTGGGAGAGAGTGAGTGTGTGTGGGAGAGAGAGAGTGAGAGTGAGCGAGTGTGGGAGAGAGAGAGAGTGAGTGAGTGTGGGTGAGAGAGAGCGAGAGTGAGTGAGTGTGGGAGAGAGTGAGAGAGAGAGTGAGTGAGTGTGGGAGAGAGAGAGTGAGTGAGTGTGGAAGAGAGACAGAGAGAGAGTGAGTGAATGTGGGAGAGAGAGATGGTGTTAGTGTGGGAGAGAGAGAGAGAGTGAATGAGTGTGGGAGAGTGAGAGTGAGTGAGTGTGGGAGTGTGGGAGAGAGGGAAAGAGAGTGAGTGAGTGTGGGAGAGAGGGAGAGTGAGTGATTGTCGAAGAGAGAGAGATAGAGTGGGTGAGTGTGGGGGAGAGAGAGAGTGAGTGAATGTGGGAGAGAGAGAGTGAGAGTGTGTGGGAGATAGAGAGAGAGAGAGTGTGATTGTGGGAGAGAGAGCGAGAGATTGAATGAGTGTGGGAGAGAGAGAGAGAGAGTGAGTGAGTGTGGGAGAGAGAGAGAGCGAGCGTGTGAGTCTGGGAGAGAAAGCGAGCGAGTGAGTGTGGGAGAGAGAGAGCGAGTGAGTGTGGGAGAGAGAGATAGTGTGAGTGAGTGTGGGAGAGAAAGAGTTAGAGTGAGTTATTGTGGGAGAGATAGAGAGACTGAGTGAGTGTGGGAGGGAGAGTGAGTGAGTGTGGGAGAGTTAGAGAGAGTGTGTGAGTGAGTGAGTGTGGGAGAGAGAGAGAGAGAGAGTGAGTGAGTGTTGGAGAGAGAGTGAGAGTGAGTGAGTGTGGGAAAGTGAGAGTGAGTGAGTGTGGGAGTGAGAGAGTTTGAGTGTGGGAGAGACAGAGTGAGTGAGTGTGGGAGAGCGCGAATGGGTGAATGTGGGAGAGAGAGAATGAGTGAGTGTGGGAGAGAGATAGTGAGAGTGAGTGAGTGTGGGAGAGAGAGAGAGTGATTGAGTGTGGGAGAGAGCGAGAGTGAGTGATTGTGGGAGAGAGCGAGAGAGAGAGTGAGTGAGTGTGGGAGAGAGAGTGAGTGAATTTGGGGAGAGAGAGTGGGAGTGAGTGAGTGAGTGTGGGGGAGAGAGAGTGATTGAGTGTGGGAGAGAGAGAGTGAATGAGTGTGGGAGAGAGAGTGAGTGAGTTTGGGAGAGAGAGATAGTGAGTATGGGAGAGAGAGAGTGAGTGAGTGTGGGAGAGAGAGAGTACTTGAGTGTGGGAGAGAGTGAGTGAGAGTGATTGAGTGTGGGAGAGAGTGATTGATTGTGGGAGAGAGAGATTGAGTGAGTGTGGGAGCGAGTGAGTGTCAGTGAGTGAGTGTGGGAGAGAGAGAGTGAGTGAGTGTGGGAGAGAGTGATTGATTGTGGGAGAGAGAGATTGAGTGAGTGTGGGAGCGAGTGAGTGTCAGTGAGCGAGTGTGGGAGAGAGAGAGAGTAAGTGAGTGTGGGAGAGAGTGATTGATTTTGGGAGAGAGAGATTGAGTGAGTGTGGGAGCGAGTGAGTGAGAGTGAATTAGTGTGGGAGAGAGAGTGAGTGAGTTTGGGAGAGAGAGTGAGTGAGTATGGGAGAGAGAGAGTGAGTGAATGTGGGAGAGAGAGAATGATTGAGTGTGGGAGAGCGAGTGAGTGTGAGTGAGTGTGGTAGAGAGAGAGAATGAGTGAATGTGGGAGAGAGTGAGTGAGTGTGGGAGAGAGAGAGAGAGAGTGAGTGTGGGAGAGAGTGAGTGAGAGTGAGCGTGTGTGGGTTAGAGAGAGAGTGAGTGAGTGTGGGAGAGAGACAGAGAGAGTGTGAGTGAATGTGGGAGAGAGAGAGATGATGTTAGTGTGAGAGAGAGAGAGAGTGAGAGTGTGTGGGAGATAGAGAGAGAGAGTGTGAGTGTGGGAGAGAGAGAGAGAGAGAGTGAATCAGTGTGGGAGAGAGTGAGTGAGAGTGAGCATGTGTGGGATAGAGAAAGAGTGAGTGAATGTGGGGGAGAGAGAGAGAGTGAGTGAGTGTGGGAGAGAGAGAGAGAGTGAGTGAGGGTGAGAGAGAGCGAGAGTGAGTGAGTGTGGGAGAGAGAGAGAGAGAGAGTGAGTGAGTGAGGGTGAGAGAGAGCGAGAGAGAGTGAGTGTGGGAGAGATTGAGAGAGAGAGTGAGTGAGTGTGGGAGAGAGAGAGTGAGTGAGTGTGGGAGAGAGACAGAGAGAGAGTGAGTGAATGTGCGAGAGAGAGAAATGGTGTTAGTGTGGGAGAGAGAGACAGAGAGTGAATGACTGTGGGAGAGTGAGAGTGAGTGAGTGTGGGAGTGTCGGAGAGAAGGAAAGAGAGTGAGTGAGTGTAGGAGAGAGGGAGATTGAGTGATTGTCGAAGAGAGAGAGATAGAGTGGGTGAGTGTGGGGGAGAGAGAGAGAGTGAGTGAATGTGGGAGAGAGAGAGTGAGAGTGTCTGGAAGATAGAGAGAGAGAGAGTGTGATTGTGGGAGAGAGAGCGAGAGATTGAATGAGTGTGGGAGAGAGAGAGAGAGAGAGTGAATGAGTGTGGGAGAGAGAGAGAGCGAGCGTGTGAGTCTGGGAGAGAAAGCGTGCGAGTGAGTGTGGGAGAGAGAGATAGAGTGAGTGAGTGTGGGAGAGAAAGAGTTAGAGTGAGTTATTGTGGGAGAGATAGAGAGAGTGAGTGAGTGTGGGAGGGAGAGTGAGTGAGTGTGGGAGAGTTAGAGAGAGTGTGTGAGTGAGTGAGTGTGGGAGAGAGAGAGAGAGAGTGAGTGAGTGGGGGAGAGAGACTGAGAGTGAGTGAGTGTGGGAAAGTGAGAGTGAGTGAGTGTGGGAGTGAGAGAGTGAGTGAGTGTGGGAGAGACAGAGTGAGTGAGTGTGGGAGAGCGCGAATGGGTGAATGTGGGAGAGAGAGAATGAGTGAGTGTAGGAGAGAGATAGTGAGAGTGAGTGAGTGTGCGAGAGAGAGAGAGTGATTGAGTGTGGGAGAGAGCGAGAGTGAGTCATTGTGGGAGAGAGCGAGAGAGAGAGTGAGTGAGTGTGGGAGAGAGAGTGATTGAATTTGGGAGAGAGATAGTGGGAGTGAGTGAGTGAGTGTGGGGGAGAGAGAGTGAGAGTGATTGAGTGTGGGAGAGAGAGAGTGATTGAGGGTGGGAGAGAGAGAGTGAATGAGTGTGGGAGAGAGAGTGAGTGAGTTTGGGAGAGAGAGATAGTGAGTATGGGAGAGAGAGAGTGAGTGAGTGTGGGAGAGAGAGAGAGTGAGTGTGGGAGAGAGTGATTGAGAGTGAGCGTGTGTGGGTTAGAGAGAGAGTGAGTGAGTGTGGGAGAGAGACAGAGAGAGAGTGAGTGAATGTGGGAGAGAGAGATGATGTTAGTGTGAGAGAGCGAGAGAGAGTGAGAGTGTGTGGGAGATAGAGAGAGAGAGTGTGAGTGTGGGAGAGAGAGAGAGAGAGAGTGAATCAGTGTGGGAGAGAGAGACTGAGAGTGAGTGAGTGTGGGAGAGAGAGAGAGTGTGTGAGTGTGGGCGAGAGTGAGTGAGAGTGAGCATGTGTGGGATAGAGAAAGAGTGAGTGAATGTGGGGGAGAGAGAGAGAGTGAGTGAGTGTGGGAGAGAGAGAGAGAGTGAGTGAGGGTGAGAGAGAGCGAGAGTGAGTGAGTGTGGGAGAGAGAGAGAGAGAGTGAGTGAGTGAGGGTGAGAGAGAGCGAGAGAGAGTGAGTGTGGGAGAGATTGAGAGAGAGAGTGAGTGAGTGTGGGAGAGAGAGAAGGAGTGAGTGTGGGAGAGAGACAGAGAGAGAGTGAGTGAATGTGCGAGAGAGAGAAATGGTGTTAGTGTGGGAGAGAGAGACAGAGAGTGAATGACTGTGGGAGAGTGAGAGTGAGTGAGTGTGGGAGTGTCGGAGAGAGGGAAAGAGAGTGAGTGAGTGTGGGAGAGAGGGAGATTGAGTGATTGTCAAAGAGAGAGAGATAGAGTGGGTGAGCGTGCGGGAGAGAGAGAGAGTGAGTGAATGTGGGAGAGAGAGAGTGAGTGTGGAAGATAGAGAGAGAGAGAGTGTGATTGTGGGAGAGAGAGCGAGAGATTGAATGAGTGTGGGAGAGAGAGAGAGAGAGAGTGAGTGAGTGTGGGAGAGAGAGAGAGCGAGCGTGTGAGTCTGGGAGAGAAAGCGAGCGAGTGAGTGTGGGAGAGAGAGAGCGAGTGAGTGTGGGAGAGAGAGATAGAGTGAGTGAGTGTGGGAGAGAAAGAGTTAGAGTGAGTTATTGTGGGAGAGATAGAGAGCGTGAGTGAGTGTGGGAGAGACAGAGTGAGTGAGTGTGGGAGAGTTAGAGAGAGTGTGTGAGTGAGTGAGTGTGGGAGAGAGAGAGAGAGAGTGAGTGAGTGTGGGAGAGAGAATGAGAGTGAGTGAGTGTGGGAAAGTGAGAGTGAGTGAGTGTGGGAGTGAGAGTGAGTGAGTGTGGGAGAGATAGTGTGAGTGAGTGTGGGAGAGTGCGAATGGGTGAATGTGGGAGAGAGAGAATGAGTGAGTGTGGGAGAGAGAGAGTAATTGAGTGTGGGAGAGAGTGAGTGAGAGTGAGTGAGTGTGGGAGAGAGTGCTTGATTGTGGGAGAGAGAGATTGAGTGAGTGTGGGAGCGAGTGAGTGTCAGTGAGTGAGTGTGGGAGAGAGAGAGTGAGTGAGTGTGGGAGAGAGTGATTGTGGGAGAGAGAGTTTGAGTGAGTGTGGGAGCGAGTGAGTGTCAGTGAGCGAGTGTGGGAGAGAGAGAGAGTAAGTGAGTGTGGGAGAGAGTGATTGATTTTGGGAGAGAGAGATTGAGTGAGTGTGGGAGCGAGTGAGTGAGAGTGAATTAGTGTGGGAGAGAGTGTGAGTGAGTTTGGGAGAGAGAGTGAGTGAGTATGGGAGAGAGAGAGTGAGTGAATGTGGGAGAGAGAGAATGATTGAGTGTGGGAGAGCGAGTGAGAGTGAGTGAGTGTGGTAGAGAGAGAGAATGAGTGAATGTGGGAGAGAGTGAGTGAGTGTGGGAGAGAGAGAGAGAGAGTGAGTGTGGGAGAGAGTGAGTGAGACTGAGCGTGTGTGGGTTAGAGAGAGAGTGAGTGAGTGTGGGAGAGAGACAGAGAGAGTGTGAGTGAATGTGGGAGAGAGAGAGATGATGTTAGTGTGAGAGAGAGAGAGAGTGAGAGTGTGTGGGAGATAGAGAGAGAGAGTGTGAGTGTGGGAGAGAGAGAAAGAGAGAGTGAATCATTGTGGGAGAGAGAGACTGAGAGTGAGTGAGTGTGGGAGAGAGAGAGAGTGTGTGAATGTGGGGGAGAGAGAGAGAGTGAGTGAGTGTGGGAAAGAGAGAGAGAGTGAGTGAGGGTGAGAGAGAGCGAGAGTGAGTGAGTGTGGGAGAGAGAGAGAGAGAGTGAGTGAGTGAGGGTGAGAGAGAGCGAGAGAGAGTGAGTGTGGGAGAGATTGAGAGAGAGAGTGAGTGAGTGTGGGAGAGAGAGAGTGAGTGAGTGTGGGAGAGAGACAGAGAGAGAGTGAGTGAATGTGCGAGAGAGAGAAATGGTGTTAGTGTGGGAGAGAGAGACAGAGAGTGAATGACTGTGGGAGAGTGAGAGTGAGTGAGTGTGGGAGTGTCGGAGAGAAGGAAAGAGAGTGAGTGAGTGTAGGAGAGAGGGAGATTGAGTGATTGTCGAAGAGAGAGAGATAGAGTGGGTGAGTGTGGGGGAGAGAGAGAGAGTGAGTGAATGTGGGAGAGAGAGAGTGAGAGTGTGTGGAAGATAGAGAGAGAGAGAGTGTGATTGTGGGAGAGAGAGTGAGAGATTGAATGAGTGTGGGAGAGAGAGAGAGAGAGAGTGAGTGAGTGTGGGAGAGAGAGAGAGCGAGCGTGTGAGTCTGGGAGAGAAAGCGAGCGAGTGAGTGTGGGAGAGAGAGAGCGAGTGAGTGTGGGAGAGAGAGATAGAGTGAGTGAGTGTGGGAGAGAAAGAGTTAGAGTGAGTTATTGTGGGAGAGATAGAGAGAGTGAGTGAGTGTGGGAGGGAGAGTGAGTGAGTGTGGGAGAGTTAGAGAGAGTGTGTGAGTGAGTGAGTGTGGGAGAGAGAGAGAGAGAGTGAGTGAGTGGGGGAGAGAGAATGAGAGTGAGTGAGTGTGGGAAAGTGAGAGTGAGTGAGTGTGGGAGTGAGAGAGTGAGTGAGTGTGGGAGAGACAGAGTGAGTGAGTGTGGGAGAGCGCGAATGGGTGAATGTGGGAGAGAGAGAATGAGTGAGTGTAGGAGAGAGATAGTGAGAGTGAGTGAGTGTGCGAGAGAGAGAGAGTGATTGAGTGTGGGAGAGAGCGAGAGTGAGTCATTGTGGGAGAGAGCGAGAGAGAGAGTGAGTGAGTGTGGGAGAGAGAGTGATTGAATTTGGGAGAGAGATAGTGGGAGTGAGTGAGTGAGTGTGGGGGAGAGAGAGTGAGAGTGATTGAGTGTGGGAGAGAGAGAGTGATTGAGGGTGGGAGAGAGAGAGTGAATGAGTGTGGGAGAGAGAGTGAGTGAGTTTGGGAGAGAGAGATAGTGAGTATGGGAGAGAGAGAGTGAGTGAGTGTGGGAGAGAGAGAGAGTGAGTGTGGGAGAGAGTGAGTGAGAGTGAGCGTGTGTGGGTTAGAGAGAGAGTGAGTGAGTGTGGGAGAGAGACAGAGAGAGAGTGAGTGAATGTGGGAGAGAGAGATGATGTTAGTGTGAGAGAGCGAGAGAGAGTGAGAGTGTGTGGGAGATAGAGAGAGAGAGTGTGAGTGTGGGAGAGAGAGAGAGAGAGAGTGAATCAGTGTGGGAGAGAGAGACTGAGACTGAGTGAGTGTGGGAGAGAGAGAGAGTGTGTGAGTGTGGGAGAGAGTGAGTGAGAGTGAGCGTGTGTGGGATAGAGAAAGAGTGAGTGAATGTGGGGGAGAGAGCGAGAGTGAGTGAGTGTGGGAAAGAGAGAGAGAGTGAGTGAGGGTGAGAGAGAGCGAGAGTGAGTGAGTGTGGGAGAGAGAGAGAGAGTGAGTGAGTGAGGGTGAGAGAGAGCGAGAGAGAGTGAGTGTGGGAGAGATTGAGAGAGAGAGTGAGTGAGTGTGGGAGAGAGAGAGTGAGTGAGTGTGGGAGAGAGACAGAGTGAGAGTGAGTGAATGTGCGAGAGAGAGAAATGGTGTTAGTGTGGGAGAGAGAGACAGAGAGTGAATGACTGTGGGAGAGTGAGAGTGAGTGAGTGTGGGAGTGTCGGAGAGAAGGAAAGAGAGTGAGTGAGTGTAGGAGAGAGGGAGATTGAGTGATTGTCGAAGAGAGAGAGATAGAGTGGGTGAGTGTGGGGGAGAGAGAGAGAGTGAGTGAATGTGGGAGAGAGAGAGTGAGAGTGTGTGGAAGATAGAGAGAGAGAGAGTGTGATTGTGGGAGAGAGAGCGAGAGATTGAATGAGTGTGGGAGAGAGAGAGAGAGAGAGTGAGTGAGTGTGGGAGAGAGAGAGAGCGAGCGTGTGAGTCTGGGAGAGAAAGCGAGCGAGTGAGTGTGGGAGAGAGAGAGCGAGTGAGTGTGGGAGAGAGAGATAGAGTGAGTGAGTGTGGGAGAGAAAGAGTTAGAGTGAGTTATTGTGGGAGAGATAGAGAGAGTGAGTGAGTGTGGGAGGGAGAGTGAGTGAGTGAAGGAGAGTTAGAGAGAGTGTGTGAGTGAGTGAGTGGGGGAGAGAGAATGAGAGTGAGTGAGTGTGGGAAAGTGAGAGTGAGTGAGTGTGGGAGTGAGAGAGTGAGTGAGTGTGGGAGAGACAGAGTGAGTGAGTGTGGGAGAGCGCGAATGGGTGAATGTGGGAGAGAGAGAATGAGTGAGTGTAGGCGAGAGATAGTGAGAGTG
Organism: Carcharodon carcharias; assembly: GCF_017639515.1. Taxonomy (NCBI): domain Eukaryota; kingdom Metazoa; phylum Chordata; class Chondrichthyes; order Lamniformes; family Lamnidae; genus Carcharodon; species Carcharodon carcharias. The sequence goes on along the minus strand of NC_054481.1, from coordinate 81,299,382 downwards.
AGTGAGTGTGCGAGAGAGAGAGAGTGATTGAGTGTGGGAGAGAGCGAGAGTGAGTGATTGTGGGAGAGAGCGAGAGAGAGAGTGAGTGAGTGTGGGAGAGAGAGTGATTGAATTTGGGAGAGAGATAGTGGGAGTGAGTGAGTGAGTGTGGGGGAGAGAGAGTGAGAGTGATTGAGTGTGGTAGAGAGAGAGTGATTGAGGGTGGGAGAGAGAGAGTGAATGAGTGTGGGAGAGAGAGTGAGTGAGTTTGGGAGAGAGAGATAGTGAGTATGGGAGAGAGAGAGTGAGTGAGTGTGGGAGAGAGAGAGAGTGAGTGTGGGAGAGAGTGAGTGAGAGTGAGCGTGTGTGGGTTAGAGAGAGAGTGAGTGGGTGTGGGAGAGAGACAGAGAGAGAGTGAGTGAATGTGGGAGAGAGAGATGATGTTAGTGTGAGAGAGCGAGAGAGAGTGAGAGTGTGTGGGAGATAGAGAGAGAGAGTGTGAGTGTGGGAGAGAGAGAGAGAGAGAGTGAATCAGTGTGGGAGAGAGAGACTGAGACTGAGTGAGTGTGGGAGAGAGAGAGAGTGTGTGATTGTGGGAGAGACTGAGTGAGAGTGAGCGTGTGTGGGATAGAGAAAGAGTGAGTGAATGTGGGGGAGAGAGAGAGTGAGTGAGTGTGGGAAAGAGAGAGAGAGTGAGTGAGGGTGAGAGAGAGCGAGAGTGAGTGAGTGTGGGAGAGAGAGAGAGAGAGTGAGTGAGTGAGGGTGAGAGAGAGCGAGAGAGAGTGAGTGTGGGAGAGATTGAGAGAGAGAGTGAGTGAGTGTGGGAGAGAGAGAGTGAGTGAGTGTGGGAGAGAGACAGAAAGAGAGTGAGTGAATTTGCGAGAGAGAGAAATGGTGTTAGTGTGGGAGAGAGAGACAGAGAGTGAATGACTGTGGGAGAGTGAGAGTGAGTGAGTGTGGGAGTGTCGGAGAGAAGGAAAGAGAGTGAGTGAGTGTAGGAGAGAGGGAGATTGAGTGATTGTCGAAGAGAGAGAGATAGAGTGGGTGAGTGTGGGGGAGAGAGAGAGAGTGAGTGAATGTGGGAGAGAGAGAGTGAGAGTGTGTGGAAGATAGAGAGAGAGAGAGTGTGATTGTGGGAGAGAGAGCGAGAGATTGAATGAGTGTGGGAGAGAGAGAGAGAGAGAGTGAGTGAGTGTGGGAGAGAGAGAGAGCGAGCGTGTGAGTCTGGGAGAGAAAGCGAGCGAGTGAGTGTGGGAGAGAGAGAGCGAGTGAGTGTGGGAGAGAGAGATAGAGTGAGTGAGTGTGGGAGAGAAAGAGTTAGAGTGAGTTATTGTGGGAGAGATAGAGAGAGTGAGTGAGTGTGGGAGGGAGAGTGAGTGAGTGTGGGAGATTTAGAGAGAATGTGTGAGTGAGTGAGTGTGGGAGAGAGAGAGAGAGTGAGTGAGTGGGGGAGAGAGAATGAGAGTGAGTGAGTGTGGGAAAGTGAGAGTGAGTGAGTGTGGGAGTGAGAGAGTGAGTGAGTGTGGGAGAGACAGAGTGAGTGAGTGTGGGAGAGCGCGAATGGCTGAATGTAGGAGAGAGAGAATGAGTGAGTGTAGGAGAGAGATAGTGAGAGTGAGTGAGTGTGCGAGAGAGAGAGAGTGATTGAGTGTGGGAGAGAGCGAGAGTGAGTCATTGTGGGAGAGAGCGAGAGAGAGAGTGAGTGAGTGTGGGAGAGAGAGTGATTGAATTTGGGAGAGAGATAGTGGGAGTGAGTGAGTGAGTGTGGGGGAGAGAGAGTGAGAGTGATTGAGTGTGGGAGAGAGAGAGTGATTGAGGGTGGGAGAGAGAGAGTGAATGAGTGTGGGAGAGAGAGTGAGTGAGTTTGGGAGAGAGAGATAGTGAGTATGGGAGAGAGAGAGTGAGTGAGTGTGGGAGAGAGAGAGAGTGAGTGTGGGAGAGAGTGAGTGAGAGTGAGCGTGTGTGGGATAGAGAAAGAGTGAGTGAATGTGGGGGAGAGAGAGAGAGTGAGTGAGTGTGGGAGAGAGAGAGAGAGTGAGTGAGTGAGGGTGAGAGAGAGCGAGAGAGAGTGAGTGTGGGAGAGATTGAGAGAGAGAGTGAGTGAGTGTGGGAGAGAGAGAGTGAGTGAGTGTGGGAGAGAGACAGAGAGAGAGTGAGTGAATGTGCGAGAGAGAGAAATGGTGTTAGTGTGGGAGAGAGAGAGAGAGAGTGAATGACTGTGGGAGAGTGAGAGTGAGTGAGTGTGGGAGTGTCGGAGAGAGGGAAAGAGAGTGAGTGAGTGTCGGAGAGAGGGAGATTGAGTGATTGTCAAAGAGAGAGAGATAGAGTGGGTGAGTGTGGGGGAGAGAGAGAGAGTGAGTGAATGTGGGAGAGAGAGAGTGAGTGTGGAAGATAGAGAGAGAGAGAGTGTGATTGTGGGAGAGAGAGCGAGAGATTGAATGAGTGTGGGAGAGAGAGAGAGAGAGAGTGAGTGAGTGTGGGAGAGAGAGAGAGCGAGCGTGTGAGTCTGGGAGAGAAAGCGAGCGAGTGAGTGTGGGAGAGAGAGCGAGTGAGTTTGGGAGAGAGAGATAGAGTGAGTGAGTTAGAGTGAGTGAGTGTGGGAGAGAAAGAGTTAGAGTGAGTTATTGTGGGAGAGATAGAGAGAGTGAGTGAGTGTGGGAGAGACAGAGTGAGTGAGTGTGGGAGAGTTAGAGAGAGTGTGTGAGTGAGTGAGTGTGGGAAAGAGAGAGAGACAGTGAGTGAGTGTGGGAGAGAGAATGAGAGTGAGTGAGTGTGGGAAAGTGAGAGTGAGTGAGTGTGGGACTGAGAGAGTGAGTGAGTGTGGGAGAGACAGAGTGAGTGAGTGTGGGAGAGCGCGAATGGGTGAATGTGGGAAGAGAGAGAATGAGTGAGTGTGGGAGAGAGATAGTGAGAGTGAGTGAGTGTGCGAGAGAGAGAGAATGATTGAGTGTGGGAGAGAGCGAGAGTGAGTGATTGTGGGAGAGAGCGAGAGAGAGAGTGAGTAAGTGTGGGAGAGAGAGTGAGTGAATTTGGGAGAGAGAGAGTGGGAGTGAGTGAGTGAGTTTGGGGGAGAGAGAGTGAGAGTGATTGAGTGTGGGAGAGAGAGAGTGATTGAGTGTGGGAGAGAGAGAGCGAATGAGTGTGGGAGAGAGAGTGAGTGAGTTTGGGAGAGAGAGATAGTGAGTATGGGAGAGAGAGAGTGAGTGAGTGTGGGAGAGAGAGAGTGATTGAGTGTGGGAGAGAGTGAGTGAGAGTGAGTGAGTGTGCGAGAGAGTGATTGATTGTGGGAGAGCGAGATTGAGTGAGTGTGGGAACGAGTGATGTCAGTGAGCGAGTGTGGGAGAGAGAGTGTGAGTGAGTGTGGGAGAGAGTGATTGATTGTGGGAGAGAGAGATTGAGTGAGTGTGGGAGCGAGTGAGTGAGAGTGAATTAGTGTGGGAGAGAGTGTGAGTGAGTTTGGGAGAGAGAGTGAGTGAGTATGGGAGAGAGAGAGTGAGTGAATGTGGGAGAGAGAGAATGATTGAGTGTGGGAGAGCGAGTGAGAGTGAGTGAGTGTGGGAGAGAGAGAGAATGAGTGAATGTGGGAGAGAGTGAGTGAGTGTGGGAGAGAGAGAGAGTGAGTGTGGGAGAGAGTGAGTGAGAGTGAGCGTGTGTGGGTTAGGGAGAGAGTGAGTGAGTGTGGGAGAGAGACAGAGAGAGAGTGAGTGAATGTGGGAGAGAGAGAGATGATGTTAGTGTGAGAGAGAGAGAGAGAGTGAGAGTGTGTGGGAGATAGAGAGAGAGAGTGTGAGTGTGGGAGAGAGAGAGAGAGAGAGTGAATCAGTGTGGGAGAGAGAGACTGAGAGTGAGTGAGTGTGGGAGAGAGAGAGAGTGTGTGAGTGTGGGAGAGAGTGAGTGAGAGTGAGCGTGTGTGGGATAGAGAAAGAGTGAGTGAATGTGGGGGAGAGAGAGAGAGTGAGTGAGTGAGGGTGAGAGAGAGCGAGAGTGAGTGAGTGTGGGAGAGAGTGAGAGAGAGAGTGAGTGAGTGTGGGAGTGAGAGAGACTGAGTGAGTGTGGGAGAGAGACAGAGAGAGAGTGAGTGAATGTGGGAGAGAGAGAGATGGTGTTAGTGTGGGAGAGAGAGAGAGAGTGAGAGTGTGTGGGAGATAGAGAGAGAGAGTGTGATTGTGGGAGAGAGAGAGAGAGAGAGTGAATCAGTGTGGAGAGAGAGACTGAGAGTGAGTGAGTTTGGGAGAGAGCGACTGGGAGTGAGTGAATGTGGGAGAGAGAGAGTGAGTGAGTGTGGGAGAGAGAGAGTGAGTGTGGGAGAGAGAGAGAGAGTTATTGTGGAAGAGAGAGAGAGAGTGAGTGAGTGTGGGAGAGAGAGAGAGAGTGTGTGAATTTGGGAGAGAGAGACAGACTGTGTGTGTGGGAGATAGAGAAAGAGAGTGTAAGTGTGGGAGAGAGAGAGAGAGATTGATTGAGTTTTGGAGAGACAGAGAGAGAGAGCGAGTGAGCTTGGGAGAGAGAGAAATCGAGCGTGCAAGTCTGGGAGAGAGTGTAAGCGAATGAGTGTGGGAGAGAGAGAGACAGCGAGTGAGTGTTGGAGAGAGAGATAGAGTGAATGAGTGTGGGAGAGAGAGAGTGAGATTGAGTTATTGTGGGAGGGAGAGAGAGATGGAGAGTGAGTGAGTGTGGGAGAGAGAGAGAGAGTGAGTGAGTGTGGGAGAGAGAGAGAGAGAGTGAGTGTTTGAGTGTGGGAGAGGGAGAGAGAGATTGAGTGAGTGTGGGAGAGAGTGAGAGCAAGCGTGTGAGGCTGGGAGAGAGAGCGAGCAAGTGAGTATGGGAGAGAGAGAGAGCGATTGAGTGTGGGAGAGAGAGATAGAGTGAGTGAGTGTGGGAGAGAGAGAGTGAGAGTGAGTGGGTGTGGGAAAGTGAGAGTGAGTGAGTGTGTGTGAGAGAGTGAGTGAGTGTGGGAGAAACAGAGTGAGTGAGTGTGGGTGAGAGAGAATGCGTGAATGTGGGAGAGAGAGAATGAGTGTGTGTGGGAGAGAGATAGTGACAGTGAGTGAGTGTGGGAGAGAGAGAGAGAGTCATGATTGAGTGTGGGAGAGAGAGAGCGTTAGGGAGTGTGGGAGAGAAGCGAGAGAGAGAGAGTGCGTGATTGTGGGATTGAGAGAGTGGGACTGAGTGAGTGTGGGAGAGAGACAATGAATGAGTGTGGGAGAGAGAGTGAGTGAGTGTGGGAGACAGAGAGTGGGACTGAGTGAGTGAGTGTGGTGGAGAGAGAGTGAGAGTGATTGAGTGTGGGAGAGAGAGAGTGATTGAGTGTGGGAGAGAGGGAGTGAATGAGTGTGGGAGAGAGAGTGAGTGAGTTGGGGAGAGAGAGTGTGTGAGTATGGGAGAGAGAGAGTGAGTGAATGTGGGAGAGAGAGAATGATTGAGTGTGGGAGAGAGAGTGAGAGTGAGTGAGTGTGGGAGAGAGAGAGAATGAGTGAATGTGGGAGATAGTGAGTGTGTGTGGGAGAGAGAGAGTGAGAGTGAGCGAGTGTGCGAGAGCGAGTGAGTGAGTGTGGGAGAGAGAGAGAGAGAGAGTGAGTGTGGGAGAGACAGAGAGCATGAATGTGGGTAAGAGATTGCGAGAGTGAGTGAGTGTGGGAGAGAGTGAGAGAGAGAGTGAGTGAGTGTGGGAGAGAGAGAGAGAGAGTGAGTGAGTGTGGGATAGAGACAGAGAGAGTGTGAGTGAATGTGGGAGAGAGAGAGAGTGTGTGAGTGTGGGAGAGAGTGAGTGAGAGTGAGCGAGTGTGGGAGAGAGAGAGGGTGAGTGAGTGTGGGAGAGAGAGAGAGCGAGAGTGAGTGTTTGAGTGTGGGAGAGAGAGAAAGAGAGAGAGTGAGTGTGGGAGAGACTGAGAGCAAGCGTGTGAGTCTGGGAGAGAGAGTGAGCAAGTGAGTATGGGAGAGAGAGAGAGAGCGAGTGAGTGTGGGAGAGAGAGATAGAGTGAGTGCGTGTGGGAGAGAGAGAGTGAGAGTGAGTGAGTGTGGGAAAGTGAGAGTGAGTGAGTGTGGGTGAGAGAGAATACATGAATGTGGGAGAGAGAGAATGAGTGAGTGTGGAAGAGAGATAGTGACAGTGAGTGAGTGTGGGAGAGAGAGAGAGTCGTGATTGAGTGTGGGAGAGAGAGTGAGTTAGTGAGTGTGGGAGAGAGCGAGAGAGAGAGAGTGAGTGAGTGTGGGAGTGAGAGAGTGGGAGTGAGTGAGTGTGGGAGAGAGAGAGTGAATGAGTGTGGGAGAGGCAGTGAGTGAGTGTGGGAGAGAGAGAGTGGGACTGAGTGATTGAGTGTGGTGGAGAGAGAGTGAGAGTGATTGAGTGTGGGAGAGAGAGAGTGATTGAGTGTGGGAGAGAGGGAGTGAATGAGTGTGGGAGAGAGAGTGAGTGAGTTTGGGAGAGAGAGTGAGTGAGTATAGGAGAGAGAGAGTGAGTGAATGTGGGAGAGAGAGAATGATTGAGTGTGAGAGAGAGATAGTGAGAGTGAGTGAGTGTGGGAGAGAGCGAGAATGAGTGAATGTGGGAGAGAGTGAGTGTGTGGGAGAGAAAGAGTGAGAGTGAGCGAGTGTGGGAGAGCGAGTGAGTGAGTGTGGGAGAGAGAGAGAGTGAGTGTGGGAGAGAGAGAGTAAGTGAATGTGGTTGAGAGATTGTGAGAGTGAGTGAGTGTGGGAGAGAGTGAGAGAGAGAGTGAGTGAGTGTGGGAGAGAGGGAGATTGAGTGATTGTCGAAGAGAGAGAGATAGAGTGGGTGAGAGTGGGAGAGAGAGAGAGAGTGAGTGAATGTGGGAGAGAGAGAGTGAGAGTGTGTGGGAGATAGAGAGAGAGAGAGTGTGATTGTGGGAGAGAGAGCGAGAGATTGAATGAGTGTGGGAGAGAGAGAGAGCGAGCTTGTGAGTCTGGGAGAGAAAGCGAGCGAGTGAGTGTGGGAGAGAGAGAGCGAGTGAGTGTGGGAGAGAGAGATAGAGTGAGTGAGTGTGGGAGAGAAAGAGTTAGTGTGAGTTATTGTGGGAGAGATAGAGAGAGTGAGTGAGTGTGGGTGAGAGAGTGAGTGAGTGTGGGAGAGTTAGAGAGAGTGTGTGAGTGAGTGAGTGTGGGAGAAAGAGAGAGAGAGTGAGTGAGTGTGGGACAGAGAGTGAGACTGAGTGAGTGTGGGAAAGTGAGAGTGAGTGAGTGTGGGAGTGAGAGAGTGAGTGAGTGTGGGAGAGACAGAGTAAGTGAGTGTGGGAGAGCGCGAATGGCTGAATGTGGGAGAGAGAGAATGAGTGAGTGTGGGAGAGAGATAGTGAGAGTGAGTGAGTGTGGGAGAGAGAGAGTGATTGAGTGTGGGAGAGAGCGAGAGTGAGTGATTGTGGGAGAGAGCGAGAGAGAGAGTGAGTGAGTGTGGGAGAGAGAGTGAGTGAATTTGGGAGAGAGAGTGGGAGTGAGTGAGTGAGTGTGGGGGAGAGAGAGTGAGAGTGATTGAGTGTGGGAGAGAGAGAGTGATTGAGTGTGGGAGAGAGAGAGTGAATGAGTGTGGGAGAGAGAGTGAGTGAGTTTGGGAGAGAGAGATAGTGAGTATGGGAGAGAGAGAGTGAGTGAGTGTGGGAGAGAGAGAGTGATTGAGTGTGGGAGAGAGTGAGTTAGAGTGAGTGAGTGTGGGAGAGAGGGAGAGTGAGTGAGTATGGGAGAGAGTGATTGATTGTGGGAGAGAGAGATTGAGTGAGTGTGGGAGTGAGTGAGTGTCAGTGAGCGAGTGTGGGAGAGAGAGAGAGTGAGTGAGTGTGGGAGAGAGTGATTGATTGTGGGAGAGAGAGATTGAGTGAGTGTGGGAGCGAGTGAGTTAGAGTGAATTAGTGTGGGAGAGAGAGTGAGTGAGTTTGGGAGAGAGAGTGAGTGAGTATGGGACAGAGAGAGTGAGTGAATGTGGGAGAGAGAGAATGATTGAGTGTGGGAGACCGAGTGAGAGTGAGTGAGTGTGGGAGAGAGAGAGAATGAGGGAATGTGGGAGAGAGTGAGTGAGTGTGGGAGAGAGAGAGAGAGAGTGTGTGTGGGAGAGAGAGAGAATGAGTGAATGTGGGAGTGTGTGAGTCTGTATGGGAGAGAGAGAGTGAGAGTGAGCGAGTGTGGGAGAGAGAGTTAGTGAGTGTGGGAGAGAGAGAGAGTGAGTGAGTGTGGGAGAGAGTGAGTGAGAGTGAGCGTGTGTGGGATAGAGAGAGAGTGAGTGAGTGTGGGAGAGAGACAGAGAGAGAGTGAGTGAATGTGGGAGAGAGAGAGATGGTGTTAGTGTGAGAGAGAGAGAGAGAGAGAGTGAGACTGTGTGGGAGATAGAGAGAGAGAGTGTGAGTGTGGGAGAGAGAGAGAGAGAGAGTGAATCAGTGTGGGAGAGAGAGACTGAGAGTGAATGAGTGTGGGAGAGAGAGAGAGTGTATGAGTGTGGGAGAGAGAGAGTGAGAGTGAGCGTTTGTGGGATAGAGAAAGAGTGAGTGAATGTGGGGGAGAGAGAGAGTGAGTGAGTGTGGGAGAGAGAGAGAGAGTGAGTGAGTGAGGGTGAGAGAGAGCAAGAGTGAGTGAGTGTGGGAGAGAGTGAGAGAGAGAGTGAGTGAGTGTGGGAGTGAGAGAGACTGAGTGAGTGTGGGAGAGAGACAGAGAGAGATTGAGTGAATGTGAGAGAGAGAGAGATGGTGTTAGTGTGGGAGAGAGAGAGAGAGTGAGAGTGTGTGGGAGATAGAGAGAGAGTGTGTGATTGTGGGAGAGAGAGAGAGAGAGTGAATCAGTGTGGAGAGAGAGACTGAGAGTGAGTGAATTTGGGAGAGAGCGACTGGGCGGAGTGATTGTGGGAGAGAAAGAGTGAGTGAGTGTGGGAGAGAGAGAGTGAGTGAGTGTGGTAGAGAGAGAGAGAGAGTGATTGTGGAAGAGAGAGAGAGAGAGAGTGAGTGTGGGAGAGAGAGAGAGAGTGTGTGAATTTGGGAGAGAGAGACAGAGTGTGTGTGTGGGAGATAGAGAGAGAGAGAGTGTAAGTGTGGGAGAGAGAGAGAGAGATTGATTGAGTGTTGGAGAGAGAGAGAGAGCGAGTGAGCTTGGGAGATAGAGAGAGACGGCGTGTAAGTCTGGGAGAGAGTGTAAGCGAATGAGTGTGGGAGAGAGAGAGACAGCGAGTGAGTGTTGGAGAGAGAGATAGAGTGAGTGAGTTTGGGAGAGAGAGAGTGAGATTGAGTTATTGTGGGAGAGAGAGAGAGAGAGGGAGAGTGAGTGAGTGTGGGAGAGAGAGAGAGAGTGAGTGAGTGTGGGAGAGAGAGAGAGAGAGTGAGTGTTTGAGTGTGGGAGAGAGAGAGAGAGATTGAGTGAGTGTGGGAGAGAGTGTGAGCAAGCGTGTGAGGCTGGGAGAGAGAGCGAGCAAGTGAGTATGGGAGAGAGAGAGAGCCAGTGAGTGTGGGAGAGAGAGATAGAGTGAGTGAGTGTGGGAGAGAGAGAGTGAGAGTGAGTGGGTGTGGGAAAGTGAGAGTGAGTGAGTGTGGGAGTGAGAGAGAGAGTGTGTGGGTGAGACAGAGTGAGTGAGTGTGGGCGAGAGAGAATGCGTGAATGTGGGAGAGAGAGAATGAGTGTGTGTGGGAGAGAGATAGTGACAGTGAGTGAGTGTGGGAGAGAGAGAGAGAGTCGTGATTGAGTGTGGGAGAGAGAGAGAGTTAGGGAGTGTGGGAGAGAAGCGAGAGAGAGAGAGTGAGTGAGTGTGGGAGTGAAAGAGTGGGAGTGAGTGAGTGTAGGAGAGAGAGAGTGAATGAGTGTGGGAGAGAGAGTGAGTGAGTGTGGTGGAGAGAGAGTGAGAGTGATTGAGTGTGGGAGAGAGAGAGTGATTGAGTGTGGGAGAGCTGGAGTGAATGAGTGTGGCAGAGAGAGTGAGTGAGTTGGGGAGAGAGAGTGAGTGAGTATGGGAGAGAGAGAGTGAGTGAATGTGGGAGAGAGAGAATGATTGAGTGTGGGAGAGAGAGTGAGAGTGAGTGAGTGTGGGAGAGAGAGAGAATGAGTGAATGTGGGAGAGAGTGAGTGTGTGTGGGAGAGAGAGAGTGAGAGTGAGCGAGTGTGGGAGAGCGAGTGAGTAAGTGTGGGAGAGAGAGAGAGAGAGAGTGAGTGTGGGAGAGAGAGAATGAAGAATGTGGGTGAGAGATTGCGAGAGTGAGTGAGTGTGGGAGAGAGTGAGAGAGAGAGTGAGTGAGTGTGGGAGAGAGAGAGAGTGAGTGAGTGTGGGATAGAGACAGAGAGAGTGTGAGTGAATGTGGGAGAGAGAGAGAGTGTGTGAGTGTGGGAGAGAGAGAGTGTGAGAGTGAGCGAGTGTGGGAGAGAGAGAGAGTGAGTGAGTGTGGGAGAGAGAGAGAGAGCGAGAGTGAGTGTTTGAGTGTGGGAGAGAGAGAAAGAGAAAGAGTGAGTGTGGGAGAGAATGAGAGCAAGCGTGTGAGTCTGGGAGAGAGAGCGAGCAAGTGAGTATGGGAGAGAGAGAGAGCGAGTGAGTGTGGGAGAGAGAGATAGAGTGAGTGAGTGTGGGAGAGGGAGAGTGAGAGTGAGTGAGTGTGGGAAAGTGAGAGTGAGTGAGTGTGGGTGAGAGAGAATGCATGAATGTTGGAGAGAGATAATGAGTGAGTGTGGAAGAGAGATAGTGACAGTGAGTGAGTGTGGGAGAGAGAGAGAGAGAGTCGTGATTGAGTGTGGGAGAGAGAGAGAGTTAGTGAGTGTGGGAGAGTGCGAGAGAGAGAGAGTGAGTGAGTGTGGGAGTGAGTGAGTGTGGGAGAGAGAGTGTGAATGAGTTTGGGAGAGAGAGTGAGTGAGTGTGGGAGAGAGAGAGTGGGAGTGAGTGAGTGAGTGTGGTGGAGAGAGAGTGAGAGTGATTGAGTGTGGGAGAGAGAGAGTGATTGAGTGTGGGAGAGAGGGAGTGAATGAGTGTGGGAGAGAGAGTGAGTGAGTTTGGGAGAGAGAGTGAGTGAGTATAGGAGAGAGAGAGTGAGTGAATGTGGGAGAGAGAGAGAGATTGAGTGTGGGAGAGAGATAGTGAGAGTGAGTGAGTGTGGGAGAGAGAGAGAATGAGTGAATGTGGGAGAGAGTGAGTGTGTGTGGGAGAGAAAGAGTGAGAGTGAGCGAGTGTGGGAGAGCGAGTGAGTGAGTGTGGGAGAGAGAGAGAGTAAGTGTGGAAGAGAGAGAGTGAGTGAATGTGGGTGAGAGATTGTGAGAGTGAGTGAGTGTGGGAGAGAGTGAGAGAGAGAGTGAGTGAGTGTGGGAGAGAGAGAGAGAGAGTGAGTGAGTGTGGGATAGAGACAGAGAGAGTGTGAGTGAAAGTGGGAGAGAGAGAGAGTGGGTGAGTGTGGGAGACAGTGAGTGAGAGTGAGCGAGTGTGGGAGAGAGAGAGTGAGTGAGTGTGCGGGAGAGAGAGAGAGTGAGTGAGTGTGGGAGAGAGAGAGAGAGAGAGTGAGTGATTGAGGGTGAGAGAGAGCGAGAGTGAGTGAGTGTGGGAGAGAGAGAGAGAGTGAGTGAGTGAGGGAGAGAGAGAGAGAGTGAGTGAGTGTGGGAGAGAGAGAGAGAGAGGGAGAGTGAGTGAGTGTGGGAGAGAGAGAGAGAGAGTGAGTGAGTGTGGGAGAGAGAGAGAGAGAGTGAGTGTTTGAGTGTGGGAGAGAGAGAGAGAGATTGAGTGAGTGTGGGAGAGAGTGAGAGCAAGCGTGTGAGTCTGGGAGAGAGAGCGAGCAAGTGAGTATGGGAGAGAGAGAGACCGAGTGAGTGTGGGAGAGAGAGATAGAGTGTGTGAGTGTGGGAGAGAGAGAGTGAGAGTGAGTGAGTGTGGGAAAGTGAGAGTGAGTGAGTGTGGGAGTGAGAGAGTGAGTGAGTGTGGGCGAGAGAGAATGCATGAATGTGGGAGAGAGAGAATGAGTGAGTGTGGAAGAGAGATAGTGACAGTGAGTGAGTGTGGGAGAGAGAGAGAGCGTCGTGATTGAGTGTGGGAGAGAGAGAGAGTTAGAGAGTGTGGGAGAGAAGCGAGAGAGAGAGAGTGAGTGATTGTGGGAGTGAAAGAGTGGGAGTGAGTGAGTGTGGGAGAGAGAGAGTGAATGAGTGTGGGAGAGAGAGTGAGTGAGTGTGGGAGACAGAGAGTGGGACTGAGTGAGTGAGTGTGGTGGAGAGAGAGTGAGAGTGATTGAGTGTGGGAGAGAGAGAGTGATTGAGTGTGGGAGAGCGGGAGTGAATGAGTGTGGCAGAGAGAGTGAGTGAGTTTGGGAGAGAGAGTGTGTGAGTATGGGAGAGAGAGAGTGAGTGAATGTGGAAGAGAGAGAATGATTGAGTGTGGGAGAGAGAGTGAGAGTGAGTGAGTGTGGGAGAGAGAGAGAATGAGTGAATGTGGGAGAGAGTGAGTGTGTGTGGGAGAGAGAGAGTGAGAGTGAGCGAGTGTGGGAGAGCGAGTGAGTAAGTGTGGGAGAGAGAGAGAGAGAGAGTGAGTGTGGGAGAGACAAAGTGCGTGAATGTGGGTGAGAGATTGCGAGAGTGAGTGAGTGTGGGAGAGAGTGAGAGAGAAAGTGAGTGAGTGTGGGAGAGAGAGAGAATGAGTGAATGTGGGAGAGAGTGAGTGTGTGTGGGAGAGAGAGAGTGAGAGTGAGCGAGTGTGGGAGAGCGAGTGAGTAAGTGTGGGAGAGAGAGAGAGAGAGAGTGAGTGTGGGAGAGACAAAGTGCGTGAATGTGGGTGAGAGATTGCGAGAGTGAGTGAGTGTGGGAGAGAGTGAGAGAGAGAGTGAGTGAGTGTGGGAGAGAGAGAGAGAGAGTGAGTGAGTGTGGGATAGAGACAGAGAGAGTGTGAGTGAATGTGGGAGAGAGAGAGAGTGTGTGAGTGTGGGAGAGAGAGAGAGTGAGAGTGAGCGAGTGTGGGAGAGAGAGAGAGTGAGTGAGTGTGGGAGAGAGAGAGAGAGCGAGAGTGAGTGTTTGAGTGTGGGAGAGAGAGAAAGAGAAAGAGTGAGTGTGGGAGAGAGTGAGAGCAAGCGTGTGAGTCTGGGAGAGAGAGCGAGCAAGTGAGTATGGGAGAGAGAGAGAGCGAGTGAGTGTGGGAGAGAGAGATAGAGTGAGTGAGTGTGGGAGAGGGAGAGTGAGAGTGAGTGAGTGTGGGAAAGTGAGAGTGAGTGAGTGTGGGTGAGAGAGAATGCATGAATGTTGGAGAGAGATAATGAGTGAGTGTGGAAGAGAGATAGTGACAGTGAGTGAGTGTGGGAGAGAGAGAGAGAGAGTCGTGATTGAGTGTGGGAGAGAGAGAGAGTTAGTGAGTGTGGGAGAGTGCGAGAGAGAGAGAGTGAGTGAGTGTGGGAGTGAGAGAGTGGGAGTGAGTGAGTGTGGGAGAGAGAGTGTGAATGAGTGTGGTAGAGGCAGTGAGTGAGTGTGGGAGAGAGAGAGTGGGACTGAGTGATTGAGTGTGGTGGAGAGAGAGTGAGAGTGATTGAGTGTGGGAGAGAGAGAGTGATTGAGTGTGGGAGAGAGGGAGTGAATGAGTGTGGGAGAGAGAGTGAGTGAGTTTGGGAGAGAGAGTGAGTGAGTATAGGAGAGAGAGAGTGAGTGAATGTGGGAGAGAGAGAGAGATTGAGTGTGGGAGAGAGATAGTGAGAGTGAGTGAGTGTGGGAGAGAGAGAGAATGAGTGAATGTGGGAGATAGTGAGTGTGTGTGGGAGAGAAAGAGTGAGAGTGAGCGAGTGTGGGAGAGCGAGTGAGTGAGTGTGGGAGAGAGAGAGAGTAAGTGTGGAAGAGAGAGAGTGAGTGAATGTGGGTGAGAGATTGTGAGAGTGAGTGAGTGTGGGAGAGAGTGAGAGAGAGAGTGAGTGAGTGTGGGAGAGAGAGAGAGAGAGTGAGTGAGTGTGGGATAGAGACAGAGAGAGTGTGAGTGAACGTGGGAGAGAGAGAGAGTGGGTGAGTGTGGAAGAGAGTGAGTGAGAGTGAGCGAGTGTGGGAGAGAGAAAGAGTGAGTGAGTGTGCGGGACAGAGAGAGAGTGAGTGAGTGTGGGAGAGAGAGAGAGAGAGTGAGTGATTGAGGGTGAGAGAGAGCGAGAGTGAGTGAGTGTGGGAGAGAGAGAGAGAGTGAGTGAGTGAGGGAGAGAGACAGAGAGTGAGTGAGTGTGGGAGAGAGAGAGAGAGAGGGAGAGTGAGTGAGTGTGGGAGAGAGAGAGAGAGAGTGAGTGAGTGTGGGAGAGAGAGAGAGAGAGTGAGTGTTTGAGTGTGGGAGAGAGAGAGAGAGATTGAGTGAGTGTGGGAGAGAGTGAGAGCAAGCGTGTGAGGCTGGGAGAGAGAGCGAGCAAGTGAGTATGGGAGAGAGAGAGAGCCAGTGAGTGTGGGAGAGAGAGATAGAGTGAGTGAGTGTGGGAGAGAGAGAGTGAGAGTGAGTGGGTGTGGGAAAGTGAGAGTGAGTGAGTGTGGGAGTGAGAGAGAGAGTGTGTGGGTGAGACAGAGTGAGTGAGTGTGGGCGAGAGAGAATGCGTGAATGTGGGAGAGAGAGAATGAGTGTGTGTGGGAGAGAGATAGTGACAGTGAGTGAGTGTGGGAGAGAGAGAGAGAGTCGTGATTGAGTGTGGGAGAGAGAGAGTGTTAGGGAGTGTGGGAGAGAAGCGAGAGAGAGAGAGTGAGTGATTGTGGGAGTGAAAGAGTGGGAGTGAGTGAGTGTGGGAGAGAGAGAGTGAATGAGTGTGGGAGAGAGAGTGAGTGAGTGTGGGAGACAGAGAGTGGGACTGAGTGAGTGAGTGTGGTGGAGAGAGAGTGAGAGTGATTGAGTGTGGGAGAGAGAGAGTGATTGAGTGTGGGAGAGCAGGAGTGAATGAGTGTGGCATAGAGAGTGAGTGAGTTTGGGAGAGAGAGTGTGTGAGTATGGGAGAGAGAGAGTGAGTGAATGTGGGAGAGAGAGAATGATTGAGTGTGGGAGAGAGAGTGAGAGTGAGTGAGTGTGGGAGAGAGAGAGAATGAGTGAATGTGGGAGAGAGTGAGTGTGTGTGGGAGAGAGAGAGTGAGAGTGAGCGAGTGTGGGAGAGCGAGTGAGTAAGTGTGGGAGAGAGAGAGAGAGAGAGTGAGTGTGGGAGAGACAAAGTGCGTGAATGTGGGTGAGAGATTGCGAGAGTGAGTGAGTGTGGGAGAGAGTGAGAGAGAGAGTGAGTGAGTGTGGGAGAGAGAGAGAGAGAGTGAGTGAGTGTGGGATAGAGACAGAGAGAGTGTGAGTGAATGTGGGAGAGAGAGAGAGTGTGTGAGTGTGGGAGAGAGAGAGAGTGAGAGTGAGCGAGTGTGGGAGAGAGAGAGAGTGAGTGAGTGTGGGAGAGAGAGAGAGAGCGGGAGTGAGTGTTTGAGTGTGGGAGAGAGAGAAAGAGAAAGAGTGAGTGTGGGAGAGAGTGAGAGCAAGCGTGTGAGTCTGGGAGAGAGAGCGAGCAAGTGAGTATGGGAGAGAGAGAGAGCGAGTGAGTGTGGGAGAGAGAGATAGAGTGAGTGAGTGTGGGAGAGGGAGAGTGAGAGTGAGTGAGTGTGGGAAAGTGAGAGTGAGTGAGTGTGGGTGAGAGAGAATGCATGAATGTTGGAGAGAGATAATGAGTGAGTGTGGAAGAGAGATAGTGACAGTGAGTGAGTGTGGGAGAGAGAGAGAGAGAGTCGTGATTGAGTGTGGGAGAGAGAGAGAGTTAGTGAGTGTGGGAGAGTGCGAGAGAGAGAGAGAGAGTGAGTGTGGGAGTGAGAGAGTGGGAGTGAGTGAGTGTGGGAGAGAGAGTGTGAATGAGTGTGGGAGAGGCAGTGAGTGAGTGTGGGAGAGAGAGAGTGGGACTGAGTGATTGAGTGTGGTGGAGAGAGAGTGAGAGAGTGTGGGAGAGAGGGAGTGAATGAGTGTGGGAGAGAGAGTGAGTGAGTTTGGGAGAGAGAGTGAGTGAGTATAGGAGAGAGAGAGTGAGTGAATGTGGGAGAGAGAGAATGATTGAGTGTGGGAGAGAGATAGTGAGAGTGAGTGAGTCTGGGAGAGAGAGAGAATGAGTGAATGTGGGAGAGAGTGAGTGTGTGGGAGAGAAAGAGTGAGAGTGAGCGAGTGTGGGAGAGCGAGTGAGTGAGTGTGGGAGAGAGAGAGAGTGAGTGTGGGAGAGAGAGAGTAAGTGAATGTGGTTGAGAGATTGTGAGAGTGAGTGAGTGTGGGAGAGAGTGAGAGAGAGAGTGAGTGAGTGTGGGAGAGAGGGAGAGTGAGTGATTGTCGAAGAGAGAGAGATAGAGTGGGTGAGTGTGGGAGAGAGAGAGTGAGTGAATGTGGGAGAGAGAGAGAGAGAGTGTGTGGGAGATAGAGAGAAAGTGTGTGATTGTGGGAGAGAGAGACAGAGATTGAATGAGTGTGGGAGAGCGAGAGAGAGTGAGTGAGTGTGGGAGAGAGAGAGAGCGAGCTTGTGAGTCTGGGAGAGAAAGCGAGCGAGTGAGTGTGGGAGAGAGAGAGCGAGTGAGTGTGGGAGAGAGAGATAGAGTGAGTGAGTGTGGGAGAGAGAGAGTTAGTGTGAGTTATTGTGGGAGAGATAGAGAGAGTGAGTGAGTGTGGGAGAGAGAGTGAGTGAGTGTGGGAGAGTTAGAGAGAGTGTGTGAGTGAGTGAGTGTGGGAGAAAGAGAGAGAGAGTGAGTGAGTGTGGGACAGAGAGTGAGACTGAGTGAGTGTGGGAAAGTGAGAGTGAGTGAGTGTGGGAGTGAGAGAGTGAGTGAGTGTGGGAGAGACAGAGTAAGTGAGTGTGGGAGAGCGCGAATGGGTGAATGTGGGAGAGAGAGAATGAGTGAGTGTGGGAGAGAGATAGTGAGAGTGAGTGAGTGTGGGAGAGAGAGAGTGATTGAGTGTGGGAGAGAGAGAGTGAATGAGTGTGGGAGAGAGAGTGAGTGAGTTTGGGAGAGAGAGATAGTGAGTATGGGAGAGAGAGAGTGAGTGAGTGTGGGAGAGAGAGAGTGATTGAGTGTGGGAGAGAGAGAGTGAGAGTGAGTGAGTGTGGGAGAGAGGGAGAGTGAGTGAGTGTGGGAGAGAGTGATTGATTGTGGGAGAGAGAGATTGAGTGAGTGTGGGAGTGAGTGAGTGTCAGTGAGCGAGTGTGGGAGAGAGAGAGAGTGAGTGAGTGTGGGAGAGAGTGATTGATTGTGGGAGAGAGAGATTGAGTGAGTGTGGGAGCGAGTGAGTTAGAGTGAATTAGTGTGGGAGAGAGTGTGAGTGAGTTTGGGAGAGAGAGTGAGTGAGTATGGGAGAGAGAGAGTGAGTGAATGTGGGAGAGAGAGAATGATTGAGTGTGGGAGACCGAGTGAGAGTGAGTGAGTGTGGGAGAGAGAGAGAATGAGTGAATGTGGGAGAGAGTGAGTGATGTTGGAGAGAGAGAGAGAGAGTGTGTGTGGGAGAGAGAGAGTGAGAGTGAGCGAGTGTGGGAGAGCGAGTGAGTAAGTGTGGGAGAGAGAGAGAGAGAGAGTGAGTGTGGGAGAGACAAAGTGCGTGAATGTGGGTGAGAGATTGCGAGAGTGAGTGAGTGTGGGAGAGAGTGAGAGAGAGAGTGAGTGAGTGTGGGAGAGAGAGAGAGAGAGTGAGTGAGTGTGGGATAGAGACAGAGAGAGTGTGAGTGAATGTGGGAGAGAGAGAGAGTGTGTGAGTGTGGGAGAGAGAGAGAGTGAGAGTGAGCGAGTGTGGGAGAGAGAGAGAGTGAGTGAGTGTGGGAGAGAGAGAGAGCGAGAGTGAGTGTTTGAGTGTGGGAGAGAGAGAAAGAGAAAGAGTGAGTGTGGGAGAGAATGAGAGCAAGCGTGTGAGTCTGGGAGAGAGAGCGAGCAAGTGAGTATGGGAGAGAGAGAGAGCGAGTGAGTGTGGGAGAGAGAGATAGAGTGAGTGAGTGTGGGAGAGGGAGAGTGAGAGTGAGCGAGTGTGGGAAAGTGAGAGTGAGTGAGTGTGGGTGAGAGAGAATGCATGAATGTTGGAGAGAGATAATGAGTGAGTGTGGAAGAGAGATAGTGACAGTGAGTGACTGTGGGAGAGAGAGAGAGAGAGTCGTGATTGAGTGTGGGAGAGAGAGAGAGTTAGTGAGTGTGGGAGAATGCGAGAGAGAGAGAGTGAGTGAGTGTGGGAGTGAGAGAGTGGGAGTGAGTGAGTGTGGGAGAGAGAGTGTGAATGAGTTTGGGAGAGAGAGTGAGTGAGTGTGGGAGAGAGAGAGTGGGAGTGAGTGAGTGAGTGTGGTGGAGAGAGAGTGAGAGTGATTGAGTGTGGGAGAGAGAGAGTGATTGAGTGTGGGAGAGAGGGAGTGAATGAGTGTGGGAGAGAGAGTGAGTGAGTTTGGGAGAGAGAGTGAGTGAGTATAGGAGAGAGAGAGTGAGTGAATGTGGGAGAGAGAGAGAGATTGAGTGTGGGAGAGAGATAGTGAGAGTGGGTGAGTGTGGGAGAGAGAGAGAATGAGTGAATGTGGGAGAGAGTGAGTGTGTGTGGGAGAGAAAGAGTGAGAGTGAGCGAGTGTGGGAGAGCGAGTGAGTGAGTGTGGGTGAGAGAGAGAGTAAGTGTGGAAGAGAGAGAGTGAGTGAATGTGGGTGAGAGATTGTGAGAGTGAGTGAGTGTGGGAGAGAGTGAGAGAGAGAGTGAGTGAGTGTGGGAGAGAGAGAGAGAGAGTGAGTGAGTGTGGGATAGAGACAGAGAGAGTGTGAGTGAACGTGGGAGAGAGAGAGAGTGGGTGAGTGTGGGAGAGAGTGAGTGAGAGTGAGCGAGTGTGGGAGAGAGAAAGAGTGAGTGAGTGTGCGGGACAGAGAGAGAGTGAGTGAGTGTGGGAGAGAGAGAGAGAGAGTGAGTGATTGAGGGTGAGAGAGAGCGAGAGTGAGTGAGTGTGGGAGAGAGAGAGAGAGTGAGTGAGTGAGGGAGAGAGAGAGAGAGTGAGTGAGTGTGGGAGAGAGAGAGAGAGAGGGAGAGTGAGTGAGTGTGGGAGAGAGAGAGAGAGAGTGAGTGTTTGAGTGTGGGAGAGAGAGAGAGAGATTGAGTGAGTGTGGGAGAGAGTGAGAGCAAGCGTGTGAGGCTGGGAGAGAGAGCGAGCAAGTGAGTATGGGAGAGAGAGAGAGCCAGTGAGTGTGGGAGAGAGAGATAGAGTGAGTGAGTGTGGGAGAGAGAGAGTGAGAGTGAGTGGGTGTGGGAAAGTGAGAGTGAGTGAGTGTGGGAGTGAGAGAGAGAGTGTGTGGGTGAGACAGAGTGAGTGAGTGTGGGCGAGAGAGAATGCGTGAATGTGGGAGAGAGAGAATGAGTGTGTGTGGGAGAGAGATAGTGACAGTGAGTGAGTGTGGGAGAGAGAGAGAGAGTCGTGATTGAGTGTGGGAGAGAGAGAGAGTTAGGGAGTGTGGGAGAGAAGCGAGAGAGAGAGAGTGAGTGATTGTGGGAGTGAAAGAGTGGGAGTGAGTGAGTATGGGAGAGAGAGAGTGAATGAGTGTGGGAGAGAGAGTGAGTGAGTGTGGGAGACAGAGAGTGGGACTGAGTGAGTGAGTGTGGTGGAGAGAGAGTGAGAGTGATTGAGTGTGGGAGAGAGAGAGTGATTGAGTGTGGGAGAGTGGGAGTGAATGAGTGTGGCAGAGAGAGTGAGTGAGTTTGGGAGAGAGAGTGTGTGAGTATGGGAGAGAGAGAGTGAGTGAATGTGGGAGAGAGAGAATGATTGAGTGTGGGAGAGAGAGTAAGAGTGAGTGAGTGTGGGAGAGAGAGAGAATGAGTGAATGTGGGAGAGAGTGAGTGTGTGTGGGAGAGAGAGAGAGTGAGAGTGAGTGAGTGTGGGAGAGCGAGTGAGTAAGTGTGGGAGAGAGAGAGAGAGAGAGTGAGTGTGGGAGAGACAAAGTGCGTGAATGTGGGTGAGAGATTGCGAGATTGAGTGAGTGTGGGAGATAGTGAGAGAGAGAGTGAGTGAGTGTGGGAGAGAGAGAGAGAGAGTGAGTGAGTGTGGGATAGAGACAGAGAGAGTGTGAGTGAATGTGGGAGAGAGAGAGAGTGTGTGAGTGTGGGAGAGAGAGAGAGTGAGAGTGAGCGAGTGTGGGAGAGAGAGAGAGTGAGTGAGTGTGGGAGAGAGAGAGAGAGCGAGAGTGAGTGTTTGAGTGTGGGAGAGAGAGAAAGAGAAAGAGTGAGTGTGGGAGAGAGTGAGAGCAAGCGTGTGAGTCTGGGAGAGAGAGCGAGCAAGTGAGTATGGGAGAGAGAGAGAGCGAGTGAGTGTGGGAGAGAGAGATAGAGTGAGTGAGTGTGGGAGAGGGAGAGTGAGAGTGAGTGAGTGTGGGAAAGTGAGAGTGAGTGAGTGTGGGTGAGAGAGAATGCATGAATGTTGGAGAGAGATAATGAGTGAGTGTGGAAGAGAGATAGTGACAGTGAGTGAGTGTGGGAGAGAGAGAGAGAGAGTCGTGATTGAGTGTGGGAGAGAGAGAGAGTTAGTGAGTGTGGGAGAGTGCGAGAGAGAGAGAGTGAGTGAGTGTGGGAGTGAGAGAGTGGGAGTGAGTGAGTGTGGGAGAGAGAGTGTGAATGAGTGTGGGAGAGGCAGTGAGTGAGTGTGGGAGAGAGAGAGTGGGACTGAGTGATTGAGTGTGGTGGAGAGAGAGTGAGAGTGATTGAGTGTGGGAGAGAGAGAGTGATTGAGTGTGGGAGAGAGGGAGTGAATGAGTGTGGGAGAGAGAGTGAGTGAGTTTGGGAGAGAGAGTGAGTGAGTATAGGAGAGAGAGAGTGAGTGAATGTGGGAGAGAGAGAATGATTGAGTGTGGGAGAGAGATAGTGAGAGTGAGTGAGTGTGGGAGAGAGAGAGAATGAGTGAATGTGGGAGAGAGTGAGTGTGTGGGAGAGAAAGAGTGAGAGTGAGCGAGTGTGGGAGAGCGAGTGAGTGAGTGTGGGAGAGAGAGAGAGTGAGTGTGGGAGAGAGAGAGTAAGTGAATGTGGTTGAGAGATTGTGAGAGTGAGTGAGTGTGGGAGAGAGTGAGAGAGAGAGTGAGTGAGTGTGGGAGAGAGGGAGATTGAGTGATTGTCGAAGAGAGAGAGATAGAGTGGGTGAGAGTGGGAGAGAGAGAGAGAGTGAGTGAATGTGGGAGAGAGAGAGTGAGAGTGTGTGGGAGATAGAGAGAGAGAGAGTGTGATTGTGGGAGAGAGAGCGAGAGATTGAATGAGTGTGGGAGAGAGAGAGAGAGTGAGTGAGTGTGGGAGAGAGAGAGAGCGAGCTTGTGAGTCTGGGAGAGAAAGCGAGCGAGTGAGTGTGGGAGAGAGAGAGCGAGTGAGTGTGGGAGAGAGAGATAGAGTGAGTGAGTGTGGGAGAGAAAGAGTTAGTGTGAGTTATTGTGGGAGAGATAGAGAGAGTGAGTGAGTGTGGGTGAGAGAGTGAGTGAGTGTGGGAGAGTTAGAGAGAGTGTGTGAGTGAGTGAGTGTGGGAGATAGAGAGAGAGAGTGAGTGAGTGTGGGACAGAGAGTGAGACTGAGTGAGTGTGGGAAAGTGAGAGTGAGTGAGTGTGGGAGTGAGAGAGTGAGTGAGTGTGGGAGAGACAGAGTAAGTGAGTGTGGGAGAGCGCGAATGGGTGAATGTGGGAGAGAGAGAATGAGTGAGTGTGGGAGAGAGATAGTGAGAGTGAGTGAGTGTGGGAGAGAGAGAGTGATTGAGTGTGGGAGAGAGAGAGTGAATGAGTGTGGGAGAGAGAGTGAGTGAGTTTGGGAGAGAGAGATAGTGAGTATGGGAGAGAGAGAGTGAGTGAGTGTGGGAGAGAGAGAGTGATTGAGTGTGGGAGAGAGTGAGTGAGAGTGAGTGAGTGTGGGAGAGAGGGAGAGTGAGTGAGTATGGGAGAGAGTGATTGATTGTGGGAGAGAGAGATTGAGTGAGTGTGGGAGTGAGTGAGTGTCAGTGAGCGAGTGTGGGAGAGAGAGAGAGTGAGTGAGTGTGGGAGAGAGTGATTGATTGTGGGAGAGAGAGATTGAGTGAGTGTGGGAGCGAGTGAGTTAGAGTGAATTAGTGTGGGAGAGAGTGTGAGTGAGTTTGGGAGAGAGAGTGAGTGAGTATGGGAGAGAGAGAGTGAGTGAATGTGGGAGAGAGAGAATGATTGAGTGTGGGAGACCGAGTGAGAGTGAGTGAGTGTGGGAGAGAGAGAGAATGAGTGAATGTGGGAGAGAGTGAGTGATGTTGGAGAGAGAGAGAGAGAGTGTGTGTGGGAGAGAGAGAGTGAGAGTGAGCGAGTGTGGGAGAGCGAGTGAGTAAGTGTGGGAGAGAGAGAGAGAGAGAGTGAGTGTGGGAGAGACAAAGTGCGTGAATGTGGGTGAGAGATTGCGAGAGTGAGTGAGTGTGGGAGAGAGTGAGAGAGAGAGTGAGTGAGTGTGGGAGAGAGAGAGAGAGAGTGAGTGAGTGTGGGATAGAGACAGAGAGAGTGTGAGTGAATGTGGGAGAGAGAGAGAGTGTGTGAGTGTGGGAGAGAGAGAGAGTGAGAGTGAGCGAGTGTGGGAGAGAGAGAGAGTGAGTGAGTGTGGGAGAGAGAGAGAGAGCGAGAGTGAGTGTTTGAGTGTGGGAGAGAGAGATAGAGAAAGAGTGAGTGTGGGAGAGAGTGAGAGCAAGCGTGTGAGTCTGGGAGAGAGAGCGAGCAAGTGAGTATGGGAGAGAGAGAGAGCGAGTGAGTGTGGGAGAGAGAGATAGAGTGAGTGAGTGTGGGAGAGTGAGAGTGAGAGTGAGTGAGTGTGGGAGAGTGAGAGTGAGTGAGTGTGGGTGAGAGAGAATGCATGAATGTTGGAGAGAGATAATGAGTGAGTGTGGAAGAGAGATAGTGACAGTGAGTGAGTGTGGGAGAGAGAGAGAGAGAGTCGTGATTGAGTGTGGGAGAGAGAGAGAGTTAGTGAGTGTGGGAGAGTGCGAGAGAGAGAGAGTGAGTGAGTGTGGGAGTGAGAGAGTGTGAGTGAGTGAGTGTGGGAGAGAGAGTGTGAATGAGTGTGGGAGAGGCAGTGAGTGAGTGTGGGAGAGAGAGAGTGGGACTGAGTGATTGAGTGTGGTGGAGAGAGAGTGAGAGTGATTGAGTGTGGGAGAGAGAGAGTGATTGAGTGTGGGAGAGAGGGAGTGAATGAGTGTGGGAGAGAGAGTGAGTGAGTTTGGGAGAGAGAGTGAGTGAGTATAGGAGAGAGAGAGTGAGTGAATGTGGGAGAGAGAGAATGATTGAGTGTGGGAGAGAGATAGTGAGAGTGAGTGAGTGTGGGAGAGAGAGAGAATGAGTGAATGTGGGAGAGAGTGAGTGTGTGGGAGAGAAAGAGTGAGCGTGAGCGAGTGTGGGAGAGCGAGTGAGTGAGTGTGGGAGAGAGAGAGAGTGAGTGTGGGAGAGAGAGAGTAAGTGAATGTGGTTGAGAGATTGTGAGAGTGAGTGAGTGTGGGAGAGAGTGAGAGAGAGAGTGAGTGAGTGTGGGAGAGAGGGAGATTGAGTGATTGTCGAAGAGAGAGAGATAGAGTGGGTGAGAGTGGGAGAGAGAGAGAGAGTGAGTGAATGTGGGAGAGAGAGAGTGAGAGTGTGTGGGAGATAGAGAGAGAGAGAGTGTGATTGTGGGAGAGAGAGCGAGAGATTGAATGAGTGTGGGAGAGAGAGAGAGAGTGAGTGAGTGTGGGAGAGAGAGAGAGCGAGCTTGTGAGTCTGGGAGAGAAAGCGAGCGAGTGAGTGTGGGAGAGAGAGAGCGAGTGAGTGTGGGAGAGAGAGATAGAGTGAGTGAGTGTGGGAGAGAAAGAGTTAAAGTGAGTTATTGTGGGAGAGATAGAGAGAGTGAGTGAGTGTGGGTGAGAGAGTGAGTGAGTGTGGGAGAGTTAGAGAGAGTGTGTGAGTGAGTGAGTGTGGGAGAAAGAGAGAGAGAGTGAGTGAGTGGGGGACAGAGAGTGAGACTGAGTGAGTGTGGGAAAGTGAGAGTGAGTGAGTGTGGGAGTGAGAGAGTGAGTGAGTGTGGGAGAGACAGAGTAAGTGAGTGTGGGAGAGCGCGAATGGGTGAATGTGGGAGAGAGAGAATGAGTGAGTGTGAGAGAGAGATAGTGAGAGTGAGTGAGTGTGGGAGAGAGAGAGTGATTGAGTGTGGGAGAGAGAGAGTGAATGAGTGTGGGAGAGAGAGTGAGTGAGTTTGGGAGAGAGAGATAGTGAGTATGGGAGAGAGAGAGTGAGTGAGTGTGGGAGAGAGAGAGTGATTGAGTGTGGGAGAGAGTGAGTGAGAGTGAGTGAGTGTGGGAGAGAGGGAGAGTGAGTGAGTATGGGAGAGAGTGATTGATTGTGGGAGAGAGAGATTGAGTGAGTGTGGGAGTGAGTGAGTGTCAGTGAGCGAGTGTGGGAGAGAGAGAGAGTGAGTGAGTGTGGGAGAGAGTGATTGATTGTGGGAGAGAGAGATTGAGTGAGTGTGGGAGCGAGTGAGTTAGAGTGAATTAGTGTGGGAGAGAGTGTGAGTGAGTTTGGGAGAGAGAGTGAGTGAGTATGGGAGAGAGAGAGTGAGTGAATGTGGGAGAGAGAGAATGATTGAGTGTGGGAGACCGAGTGAGAGTGAGTGAGTGTGGGAGAGAGAGAGAATGAGTGAATGTGGGAGAGAGTGAGTGATGTTGGAGAGAGAGAGAGAGAGTGTGTGTGGGAGAGAGAGAGAATGAGTGAATGTGGGAGTGTGTGAGTCTGTATGGGAGAGAGAGAGTGAGAGTGAGCGAGTGTGGGAGAGAGAGTTAGTGAGTGTGGGAGAGAGAGAGAGTGAGTGAGTGTGGGAGAGAGTGAGTGAGAGTGAGCGTGTGTGGGATAGAGAGAGAGTGAGTGAGTGTGGGAGAGAGAGAGAGAGTGAGTGAGTGTGGGAGAGAGAGAGAGAGAGTGAGTGTTTGAGTGTGGGAGAGAGAGAGAGAGATTGAGTGAGTGTGGGAGAGAGTGTGAGCAAGCGTGTGAGGCTGGGAGATAGAGCGAGCAATTGAGTATGGGAGAGAGAGAGAGCCAGTGAGTGTGGGAGAGAGAGATAGAGTGAGTGAGTGTGGGAGAGAGAGAGTGAGAGTGAGTGGGTGTGGGAAAGTGAGAGTGAGTGAGTGTGGGAGTGAGAGAGAGAGTGTGTGGGTGAGACAGAGTGAGTGAGTGTGGGCGAGAGAGAATGCGTGAATGTGGGAGAGAGAGAATGAGTGTGTGTGGGAGAGAGATAGTGACAGTGAGTGAGTGTGGGAGAGAGAGAGAGAGTCGTGATTGAGTGTGGGAGAGAGAGAGAGTTAGGGAGTGTGGGAGAGAAGCGAGAGAGAGAGAGTGAGTGAGTGTGGGAGTGAAAGAGTGGGAGTGAGTGAGTGTAGGAGAGAGAGAGTGAATGAGTGTGGGAGAGAGAGTGAGTGAGTGTGGTGGAGAGAGAGTGAGAGTGATTGAGTGTGGGAGAGAGAGAGTGATTGAGTGTGGGAGAGCTGGAGTGAATGAGTGTGGCAGAGAGAGTGAGTGAGTTGGGGAGAGAGAGTGTGTGAGTATGGGAGAGAGAGAGTGAGTGAATGTGGGAGAGAGAGAATGATTGAGTGTGGGAGAGAGAGTGAGAGTGAGTGAGTGTGGGAGAGAGAGAGAATGAGTGAATGTGGGAGAGAGTGAGTGTGTGTGGGAGAGAGAGAGTGAGAGTGAGCGAGTGTGGGAGAGCGAGGGAGTAAGTGTGGGAGAGAGAGAGAGAGAGAGTGAGTGTGGGAGAGACAGAGTGCGTGAATGTGGGTGAGAGATTGCGAGAGTGAGTGAGTGTGGGAGAGAGTGAGAGAGAGAGTGAGTGAGTGTGGGAGAGAGAGAGAGAGAGTGAGTGAGTGTGGGATAGAGACAGAGAGAGTGTGAGTGAATGTGGGAGAGAGAGAGAGTGTGTGAGTGTGGGAGAGAGAGAGAGTGAGAGTGAGCGAGTGTGGGAGAGAGAGAGAGTGAGTGAGTGTGGGAGAGAGAGAGAGCGAGAGTGAGTGTTTGAGTGTGGGAGAGAGAGAAAGAGAAAGAGTGAGTGTGGGAGAGAATGAGAGCAAGCGTGTGAGTCTGGGAGAGAGAGCGAGCAAGTGAGTATGGGAGAGAGAGAGAGCGAGTGAGTGTGGGAGAGAGAGATAGAGTGAGTGAGTGTGGGAGAGGGAGAGTGAGAGTGAGCGAGTGTGGGAAAGTGAGAGTGAGTGAGTGTGGGTGAGAGAGAATGCATGAATGTTGGAGAGAGATAATGAGTGAGTGTGGAAGAGAGATAGTGACAGTGAGTGAGTGTGGGAGAGAGAGAGAGAGAGTCGTGATTGAGTGTGGGAGAGAGAGAGAGTTAGTGAGTGTGGGAGAATGCGAGAGAGAGAGAGTGAGTGAGTGTGGGAGTGAGAGAGTGGGAGTGAGTGAGTGTGGGAGAGAGAGTGTGAATGAGTTTGGGAGAGAGAGTGAGTGAGTGTGGGAGAGAGAGAGTGGGAGTGAGTGAGTGAGTGTGGTGGAGAGAGAGTGAGAGTGATTGAGTGTGGGAGAGAGAGAGTGATTGAGTGTGGGAGAGAGGGAGCGAATGAGTGTGGGAGAGAGAGTGAGTGAGTTTGGGAGAGAGAGTGAGTGAGTATAGGAGAGAGAGAGTGAGTGAATGTGGGAGAGAGAGAGAGATTGAGTGTGGGAGAGAGATAGTGAGAGTGGGTGAGTGTGGGAGAGAGAGAGAATGAGTGAATGTGGGAGAGAGTGAGTGTGTGTGGGAGAGAAAGAGTGAGAGTGAGCGAGTGTGGGAGAGCGAGTGAGTGAGTGTGGGTGAGAGAGAGAGTAAGTGTGGAAGAGAGAGAGTGAGTGAATGTGGGTGAGAGATTGTGAGAGTGAGTGAGTGTGGGAGAGAGTGAGAGAGAGAGTGAGTGAGTGTGGGAGAGAGAGAGAGAGAGTGAGTGAGTGTGGGATAGAGACAGAGAGAGTGTGAGTGAACGTGGGAGAGAGAGAGAGTGGGTGAGTGTGGGAGAGAGTGAGTGAGAGTGAGCGAGTGTGGGAGAGAGAAAGAGTGAGTGAGTGTGCGGGACAGAGAGAGAGTGAGTGAGTGTGGGAGAGAGAGAGAGAGAGAGAGTGAGTGATTGAGGGTGAGAGAGAGCGAGAGTGAGTGAGTGTGGGAGAGAGAGAGAGAGTGAGTGAGTGAGGGAGAGAGAGAGAGAGTGAGTGAGTGTGGGAGAGAGAGAGAGAGAGGGAGAGTGAGTGAGTGTGGGAGAGAGAGAGAGAGAGTGAGTGTTTGAGTGTGGGAGAGAGAGAGAGAGATTGAGTGAGTGTGGGAGAGAGTGAGAGCAAGCGTGTGAGGCTGGGAGAGAGAGCGAGCAAGTGAGTATGGGAGAGAGAGAGAGCCAGTGAGTGTGTGAGAGAGAGATAGAGTGAGTGAGTGTGGGAGAGAGAGAGTGAGAGTGAGTGGGTGTGGGAAAGTGAGAGTGAGTGAGTGTGGGAGTGAGAGAGAGAGTGTGTGGGTGAGACAGAGTGAGTGAGTGTGGGCGAGAGAGAATGCGTGAATGTGGGAGAGAGAGAATGAGTGTGTGTGGGAGAGAGATAGTGACAGTGAGTGAGTGTGGGAGAGAGAGAGAGAGTCGTGATTGAGTGTGGGAGAGAGAGAGAGTTAGGGAGTGTGGGAGAGAAGCGAGAGAGAGAGAGTGAGTGATTGTGGGAGTGAAAGAGTGGGAGTGAGTGAGTGTGGGAGAGAGAGAGTGAATGAGTGTGGGAGAGAGAGTGAGTGAGTGTGGGAGACAGAGAGTGGGACTGAGTGAGTGAGTGTGGTGGAGAGAGAGTGAGAGTGATTGAGTGTGGGAGAGAGAGAGTGATTGAGTGTGGGAGAGCGGGAGTGAATGAGTGTGGCAGAGAGAGTGAGTGAGTTTGGGAGAGAGAGTGTGTGAGTATGGGAGAGAGAGAGTGAGTGAATGTGGGAGAGAGAGAATGATTGAGTGTGGGAGAGAGAGTGAGAGTGAGTGAGTGTGGAGAGAGAGAGAGAATGAGTGAATGTGGGAGAGAGTGAGTGTGTGTGGGAGAGAGAGAGTGAGAGTGAGCGAGTGTGGGAGAGCGAGTGAGTAAGTGTGGGAGAGAGAGAGAGAGAGAGTGAGTGTGGGAGAGACAAAGTGCGTGAATGTGGGTGAGAGATTGCGAGAGTGAGTGAGTGTGGGAGAGAGTGAGAGAGAGAGTGAGTGAGTGTGGGAGAGAGAGAGAGAGAGTGAGTGAGTGTGGGATAGAGACAGAGAGAGTGTGAGTGAATGTGGGAGAGAGAGAGAGTGTGTGAGCGTGGGAGAGAGAGAGAGTGAGAGTGAGCGAGTGTGGGAGAGAGA
Source organism: Carcharodon carcharias (assembly GCF_017639515.1). NCBI lineage: Eukaryota > Metazoa > Chordata > Chondrichthyes > Lamniformes > Lamnidae > Carcharodon > Carcharodon carcharias. The sequence goes on along the minus strand of NC_054481.1, from coordinate 81,271,219 downwards.
GAGAGTGAGTGAGTGTGGGAGAGAGAGAGAGAGCGAGAGTGAGTGTTTGAGTGTGGGAGAGAGAGAAAGAGAAAGAGTGAGTGTGGGAGAGAGTGAGAGCAAGCGTGTGAGTCTGGGAGAGAGAGCGAGCAAGTGAGTATGGGAGAGAGAGAGAGAGAGTGAGTGAGTGTGGGATAGAGACAGAGAGAGTGTGAGTGAATGTGGGAGAGAGAGAGAGTGTGTGAGTGTGGGAGAGAGAGAGAGTGAGAGTGAGCGAGTGTGGGAGAGAGAGAGAGTGAGTGAGTGTGGGAGAGAGAGAGAGCGAGAGTGAGTGTTTGAGTGTGGGAGAGAGAGAAAGAGAAAGAGTGAGTGTGGGAGAGAATGAGAGCAAGCGTGTGAGTCTGGGAGAGAGAGCGAGCAAGTGAGTATGGGAGAGAGAGAGAGCGAGTGAGTGTGGGAGAGAGAGATAGAGTGAGTGAGTGTGGGAGAGGGAGAGTGAGAGTGAGCGAGTGTGGGAAAGTGAGAGTGAGTGAGTGTGAGTGAGAGAGAATGCATGAATGTTGGAGAGAGATAATGAGTGAGTGTGGAAGAGAGATAGTGACAGTGAGTGACTGTGGGAGAGAGAGAGAGAGAGTCGTGATTGAGTGTGGGAGAGAGAGAGAGTTAGTGAGTGTGGGAGAATGCGAGAGAGAGAGAGTGAGTGAGTGTGGGAGTGAGAGAGTGGGAGTGAGTGAGTGTGGGAGAGAGAGTGTGAATGAGTTTGGGAGAGAGAGTGAGTGAGTGTGGGAGAGAGAGAGTGGGAGTGAGTGAGTGAGTGTGGTGGAGAGAGAGTGAGAGTGATTGAGTGTGGGAGAGAGAGAGTGATTGAGTGTGGGAGAGAGGGAGTGAATGAGTGTGGGAGAGAGAGTGAGTGAGTTTGGGAGAGAGAGTGAGTGAGTATAGGAGAGAGAGAGTGAGTGAATGTGGGAGAGAGAGAGAGATTGAGTGTGGGAGAGAGATAGTGAGAGTGGGTGAGTGTGGGAGAGAGAGAGAATGAGTGAATGTGGGAGAGAGTGAGTGTGTGTGGGAGAGAAAGAGTGAGAGTGAGCGAGTGTGGGAGAGCGAGTGAGTGAGTGTGGGTGAGAGAGAGAGTAAGTGTGGAAGAGAGAGAGTGAGTGAATGTGGGTGAGAGATTGTGAGAGTGAGTGAGTGTGGGAGAGAGTGAGAGAGAGAGTGAGTGAGTGTGGGAGAGAGAGAGAGAGAGTGAGTGAGTGTGGGATAGAGACAGAGAGAGTGTGAGTGAACGTGGGAGAGAGAGAGAGTGGGTGAGTGTGGGAGAGAGTGAGTGAGAGTGAGCGAGTGTGGGAGAGAGAAAGAGTGAGTGAGTGTGCGGGACAGAGAGAGAGTGAGTGAGTGTGGGAGAGAGAGAGAGAGAGAGTGAGTGATTGAGGGTGAGAGAGAGCGAGAGTGAGTGAGTGTGGGAGAGAGAGAGAGAGTGAGTGAGTGAGGGAGAGAGAGAGACAGTGAGTGAGTGTGGGAGAGAGAGAGAGAGAGGGAGAGTGAGTGAGTGTGGGAGAGAGGGAGAGAGAGTGAGTGAGTGAGGGAGAGAGAGAGAGAGAGTGAGTGTTTGAGTGTGGGAGAGAGAGAGAGAGATTGAGTGAGTGTGGGAGAGAGTGAGAGCAAGCGTGTGAGGCTGGGAGAGAGAGCGAGCAAGTGAGTATGGGAGAGAGAGAGAGCCAGTGAGTGTGGGAGAGAGAGATAGAGTGAGTGAGTGTGGGAGAGAGAGAGTGAGAGTGAGTGGGTGTGGGAAAGTGAGAGTGAGTGAGTGTGGGAGTGAGAGAGAGAGTGTGTGGGTGAGACAGAGTGAGTGAGTGTGGGCGAGAGAGAATGCGTGAATGTGGGAGAGAGAGAATGAGTGTGTGTGGGAGAGAGATAGTGACAGTGAGTGAGTGTGGGAGAGAGAGAGAGAGTCGTGATTGAGTGTGGGAGAGAGAGAGAGTTAGGGAGTGTGGGAGAGAAGCGAGAGAGAGAGAGTGAGTGATTGTGGGAGTGAAAGAGTGGGAGTGAGTGAGTGTGGGAGAGAGAGAGTGAATGAGTGTGGGAGAGAGAGTGAGTGAGTGTGGGAGACAGAGAGTGGGACTGAGTGAGTGAGTGTGTGGGAGAGAGAGTGAGAGTGATTGAGTGTGGGAGAGAGAGAGTGATTGAGTGTGGGAGAGCGGGAGTGAATGAGTGTGGCAGAGAGAGTGAGTGAGTTTGGGAGAGAGAGTGTGTGAGTATGGGAGAGAGAGAGTGAGTGAATGTGGGAGAGAGAGAATGATTGAGTGTGGGAGAGAGAGTGAGAGTGAGTGAGTGTGGGAGAGAGAGAGAATGAGTGAATGTGGGAGAGAGTGAGTGTGTGTGGGAGAGAGAGAGTGAGAGTGAGCGAGTGTGGGAGAGCGAGTGAGTAAGTGTGGGAGAGAGAGAGAGAGAGAGTGAGTGTGGGAGAGACAGAGTGCGTGAATGTGGGTGAGAGATTGCGAGAGTGAGTGAGTGTGGGAGAGAGTGAGAGAGAGAGTGAGTGAGTGTGGGAGAGAGAGAGAGAGAGTGAGTGAGTGTGGGATAGAGACAGAGAGAGTGTGAGTGAATGTGGGAGAGAGAGAGAGTGTGTGAGTGTGGGAGAGAGAGAGAGTGAGAGTGAGCGAGTGTGGGAGAGAGAGAGAGTGAGTGAGTGTGGGAGAGAGAGAGAGAGCGAGAGTGAGTGTTTGAGTGTGGGAGAGAGAGAAAGAGAAAGAGTGAGTGTGGGAGAGAATGAGAGCAAGCGTGTGAGTCTGGGAGAGAGAGCGAGCAAGTGAGTATGGGAGAGAGAGAGAGCGAGTGAGTGTGGGAGAGAGAGATAGAGTGAGTGAGTGTGGGAGAGGGAGAGTGAGAGTGAGCGAGTGTGGGAAAGTGAGAGCGAGTGAGTGTGGGTGAGAGAGAATGCATGAATGTTGGAGAGAGATAATGAGTGAGTGTGGAAGAGAGATAGTGACAGTGAGTGAGTGTGGGAGAGAGAGAGAGAGAGTCGTGATTGAGTGTGGGAGAGAGAGAGAGTTAGTGAGTGTGGGAGAGTGCGAGAGAGAGAGAGTGAGTGAGTGTGGGAGTGAGAGAGTGGGAGTGAGTGAGTGTGGGAGAGAGAGTGTGAATGAGTTTGGGAGAGAGAGTGAGTGAGTGTGGGAGAGAGAGAGTGGGAGTGAGTGAGTGAGTGTGGTGGAGAGAGAGTGAGAGTGATTGAGTGTGGGAGAGAGAGAGTGATTGAGTGTGGGAGAGAGGGAGTGAATGAGTGTGGGAGAGAGAGTGAGTGAGCTGGGGAGAGAGAGTGAGTGAGTATAGGAGAGAGAGAGTGAGTGAATGTGGGAGAGAGAGAGAGATTGAGTGTGGGAGAGAGATAGTGAGAGTGCGTGAGTGTGGGAGAGAGAGAGAATGAGTGAATGTGGGAGAGAGTGAGTGTGTGTGGGAGAGAAAGAGTGAGAGTGAGCGAGTGTGGGAGAGCGAGTGAGTGAGTGTGGGAGAGAGAGAGAGTAAGTGTGGAAGAGAGAGATGAGTGAATGTGGGTGAGAGATTGTGAGAGTGAGTGAGTGTGGGAGAGAGTGAGAGAGAGAGTGAGTGAGTGTGGGAGAGAGAGAGAGAGAGTGAGTGAGTGTGGGATAGAGACAGAGAGAGTGTGAGTGAACGTGGGAGAGAGAGAGAGTGGGTGAGTGTGGGAGAGATTGAGTGAGAGTGAGCGAGTGTGGGAGAGAGAAAGAGTGAGTGAGTGTGCGGGACAGAGAGAGAGTGAGTGAGTGTGGGAGAGAGAGAGAGAGAGAGTGAGTGATTGAGGGTGAGAGAGAGCGAGAGTGAGTGAGTGTGGGAGAGAGAGAGAGAGTGAGTGAGTGTGGGAGAGAGAGAGAGAGATGGAGAGTGAGTGAGTGTGGGAGAGAGAGAGAGAGAGTGAGTGAGTGTGGGAGAGAGAGAGAGAGAGTGAGTGTTTGAGTGTGGGAGAGAGAGAGAGAGATTGAGTGAGTGTGGGAGAGAGTGAGAGCAAGCGTGTGAGGCTGGGAGAGAGAGCGAGCAAGTGAGTATGGGAGAGAGAGAGAGCCAGTGAGTGTGGGAGAGAGAGATAGAGTGAGTGAGTGTGGGAGAGAGAGAGTGAGAGTGAGTGGGTGTGGGAAAGTGAGAGTGAGTGAGTGTGGGAGTGAGAGAGAGAGTGTGTGGGTGAGACAGAGTGAGTGAGTGTGGGCGAGAGAGAATGCGTGAATGTGGGAGAGAGAGAATGAGTGTGTGTGGGAGAGAGATAGTGACAGTGAGTGAGTGTGGGAGAGAGAGAGAGAGTCGTGATTGAGTGTGGGAGAGAGAGAGAGGGAGTGTGGGAGAGAAGCGAGAGAGAGAGAGTGAGTGATTGTGGGAGTGAAAGAGTGGGAGTGAGTGAGTGTGGGAGAGAGAGAGTGAATGAGTGTGGGAGAGAGAGTGAGTGAGTGTGGGAGACAGAGAGTGGGACTGAGTGAGTGAGTGTGGTGGAGAGAGAGTGAGAGTGATTGAGTGTGGGAGAGAGAGAGTGATTGAGTGTGGGAGAGCGGGAGTGAATGAGTGTGGCAGAGAGAGTGAGTGAGTTTGGGAGAGAGAGTGTGTGAGTATGGGAGAGAGAGAGTGAGTGAATGTGGGAGAGAGAGAATGATTGAGTGTGGGAGAGAGAGTGAGAGTGAGTGAGTGTGGGAGAGAGAGAGAATGAGTGAATGTGGGAGAGAGTGAGTGTGTGTGGGAGAGAGAGAGTGAGAGTGAGCGAGTGTGGGAGAGCGAGGGAGTAAGTGTGGGAGAGAGAGAGAGAGAGAGTGAGTGTGGGAGAGACAGAGTGCGTGAATGTGGGTGAGAGATTGCGAGAGTGAGTGAGTGTGGGAGAGAGTGAGAGAGAGAGTGAGTGAGTGTGGGAGAGAGAGAGAGAGAGTGAGTGAGTGTGGGATAGAGACAGAGAGAGTGTGAGTGAATGTGGGAGAGAGAGAGAGTGTGTGAGTGTGGGAGAGAGAGAGAGTGAGAGTGAGCGAGTGTGGGAGAGAGAGAGAGAGCGAGAGTGAGTGTTTGAGTGTGGGAGAGAGAGAAAGAGAAAGAGTGAGTGTGGGAGAGAATGAGAGCAAGCGTGTGAGTCTGGGAGAGAGAGCGAGCAAGTGAGTATGGGAGAGAGAGAGAGCGAGTGAGTGTGGGAGAGAGAGATAGAGTGAGTGAGTGTGGGAGAGGGAGAGTGAGAGTGAGTGAATGTGGGAAAGTGAGAGTGAGTGAGTGTGGGTGAGAGAGAATGCATGAATGTTGGAGAGAGATAATGAGTGAGTGTGGAAGAGAGATAGTGACAGTGAGTGAGTGTGGGAGAGAGAGAGAGAGAGTCGTGATTGAGTGTGGGAGAGAGAGAGAGTTAGTGAGTGTGGGAGAGTGCGAGAGAGAGAGAGTGAGTGAGTGTGGGAGTGAGAGAGTGGGAGTGAGTGAGTGTGGGAGAGAGAGTGTGAATGAGTGTGGGAGAGAGATTGAGTGAGTGTGGGAGAGAGAGAGTGGGAGTGAGTGAGTGAGTGTGGTGGAGAGAGAGTGAGAGTGATTGAGTGTGGGAGAGAGAGAGTGATTGAGTGTGGGAGAGAGGGAGTGAATGAGTGTGGGAGAGAGAGTGAGTGAGTTTGGGAGAGAGAGTGAGTGAGTATAGGAGAGAGAGAGTGAGTGAATGTGGGAGAGAGAGAGAGATTGAGTGTGGGAGAGAGATAGTGAGAGTGAGTGAGTGTGGGAGAGAGAGAGAATGAGTGAATGTGGGAGAGAGTGAGTGTGTGTGGGAGAGAAAGAGTGAGAGTGAGCGAGTGTGGGAGAGTGAGTGAGTGAGTGTGGGAGAGAGAGAGAGTAAGTGTGGAAGAGAGAGAGTGAGTGAATGTGGGTGAGAGATTGTGAGAGTGAGTGAGTGTGGGAGAGAGTGAGAGAGAGAGTGAGTGAGTGTGGGAGAGAGAGAGAGAGAGTGAGTGAGTGTGGGATAGAGACAGAGAGAGTGTGAGTGAATGTGGGAGAGAGAGAGAGTGTGTGAGTGTGGGAGAGAGTGAGTGAGAGTGAGCGAGTGTGGGAGAGAGAGAGAGTGAGTGAGTGTGCGGGACAGAGAGAGAGTGAGTGAGTGTGGGAGAGAGAGAGAGAGAGTGAGTGATTGAGGGTGAGAGAGAGCGAGAGTGAGTGAGTGTGGGAGAGAGAGAGAGAGAGTGAGTGAGTGAGGGTGAGAGAGAGCGAGAGTGAGTGAGTGTGGGAGAGTTTGAGAGAGAGAGTGAGTGAGTGTGGGAGAGAGAGAGTGAGTGAGTGTGGGAGAGAGACAAAGAGAGAGTGAGTGAATGTGCGAGAGACAGAGATTGTGTTAGTGTGGGAAAGAGAGAAGAGAGAGAGTGAATGAGTGTGGGAGATTGAGAGTGAGTGAGAGTGGGAATGTCGAAGAGAGGGAAGGAGAGTGAGTGAGTTTTGGAGAGAGGGAGAGTGAGTGATTGTCGAAGAAAGAGAGATAGAGTGGATGAGTGTGGGAGAGAGAGAGAGAGTGAGTGAATGTGGGAGAGAGAGAGTGAGAGTGAGTGGGAGATAGAGAGAGAGAGAGTGTGATTGTGGGAGAGAGAGCGAGAGATTGAATGAGTGTGGGAGAGATAGAGTGATTGAGTGCGGGAGAGAGAGAGATCGAGCGTGTGAGTCTGGGAGAGAAAAAGAGCGAGTGAGTGTGGGAGAGAGAGAGCGAGTGAGTGTGGGAGAGAGAGATAGAGTGAGTGAGTGTGGGAGAAAGAGAGTTAGAGTGAGTTATTGTGGGAGAGATAGAGAGAGTGAGTGAGTGTGGGAGAGAGAGTGAGTGAGTGTGGGAGAGTTAGAGAGAGTGTGTGAGTGAGTGAGTGTGGGAGAGAGAGAGAGAGATTGAGTGAGTGTGGGAGTGAGTGAGAGGGAGCGTGTGAGTCTGGGAGAGCGCGAGCGAGTGAGTATGGGAGAGAGATATTGCGAGTGAGTGTGGGAGAGAGAGATAAAGTGAGTGAGTGTGGGAGAGAGAGAGTGAGAGTGAGTGAGTGTGGGAAAGTGAGAGTGAGTGAGTGTGGGAGTGAGAGAGTGAGTGAGTGTGGGAGAGACAGAGTAAGTGAGTGTGGGAGAGCGCGAATGGGTGAATGTGGGAGAGAGAGAATGAGTGAGTGTGGGAGAGAGATAGTGAGAGTGAGTGAGTGTGGGAGAGAGAGAGAGTGAGTGAGTGTGCGGGAGAGAGAGAGAGTGGGTGAGTGTGGGAGAGAGAGAGAGAGTGAGTGAGTGAGTGTGGGAGAGAGAGAGTGACTGAGCGTGGAAGAGAGACAGAGAGAGAGTAAGTGAATGTGCGAGAGAGAGAGATTGTGTTAGTGTGGGAGAGAGAGAGAGAGAGTGAATGAGTGTGGGAGAGTAAGAGTGAGAGTGAGTGAGTGTGGGAGTGTCGGAGAGAGGGAAAGAGAGTGAGCGAGTGTGGGAGAGAGAGAGAGTGAGTGATTGTCGAAGAGAGAGAGATAGAGTGGGTGAGTGTGGGAGAGAGAGAGAGTGAGTGAATGTGGGAGAGAGAGAGAGAGAGAGTGTGTGGGAGATAGAGAGAGAGAGTGTGATTGTGGGAGAGAGAGCGAGAGATTGAATGAGTGTGGGAGAGAGAAAGAGAACGAGTGAGTGTGGGAGAGAGAGAGAGCGAGCTTGTGAGTCTGGGAGAGAAAGCGAGCGAGTGAGTGTGGGAGAGAGACAGAGCGAGTGAGTGTGGGAGAGAGAGATAGAGTGAGTGAGTGTGGGAGAGAGTTAGAGTGAGTTATTGTGGGAGAGATAGAGAGAGTGAGTGAGTGTGGGAGAGAGAGTGAGTGAGTGTGGGAGAGTTAGAGAGAGTGTGTGAGTGAGTGAGTGTGGGAGAGAGAGAGAGAGAGTGAGTGAGTGTGGGAGAGAGTGAGAGGGAGCGTGTGAGTCTGGGAGAGAGAGCGAGCGAGTCAGTATGGGAGAGAGATAGTGCGAGTGAGTGTGGGAGAGAGAGATAGAGTGAGTGAGTGTGGGAGAGAGAGAGTGAGAGTGAGTGAGTGTGGGAGAGAGAGAGAGTGAGTCGTGATTGAGTGTGGGAGAGAGAGAGAGTTAGTGAGTGTGGGAGAGTGCGAGAGAGAGAGTGAGTGAGTGTGGGAGTGAGAGAGTGGGAGTGAGTGAGTGTGGGAGAGAGAGTGTGAATGAGTGTGGGAGAGAGAGTGAGTGATTGTGGGAGAGAGAGAGTGGGAGTGAGTGAGTGAGTGTGGTGGAGAGAGAGTGAGAGTGATTGAGTGTGGGAGAGAGAGAGTGATTGAGTGTGGGAGAGAGGGAGTGAATGAGTGTGGGAGAGAGAGTGAGTGAGTTTGGGAGAGAGAGTGAGTGAGTATAGGAGAGAGAGAGTGAGTGAATGTGGAAGAGAGAGAATGATTGAGTGTGGCAGAGAGATAGTGAGAGTGAGTGAGTGTGGGAGAGAGAGAGAATGAGTGAATGTGGGAGAGAGTGAGTGTGTGTGGGAGAGAAAGAGTGAGAGTGAGCGAGTGTGGGAGAGCGAGTGAGTGAGTGTGGGAGAGAGAGAAAGAGAGTGAGTGTGGAAGAGAGAGAGTGAGTGAATGTGGGTGAGAGATTGTGAGAGTGAGTGAGTGTGGGAGAGAGTGAGAGAGAGAGTGAGTGAGTGTGGGAGAGAGAGAGAGAGAGTGAGTGAGTGTGGGATAGAGACAGAGAGAGTGTGAGTGAATGTGGGAGAGAGAGAGAGTGTGTGAGTGTGGGAGGGAGTGAGTGAGAGTGAGCGAGTGTGGGAGAGAGAAAGAGTGAGTGAGTGTGCGGGACAGAGAGAGAGTGAGTGAGTGTGGGAGAGAGACAGAGAGAGAGTGAGTGAATGTGCGAGAGACAGAGATTGTGTTAGTGTGGGAGAAAGAGAGAGAGAGAGAGTGAATGAGTGTGGGAGAGTGAGAGTGAGTGAGAGTGGGAATGTCGGAGAGAGGGAAGGAGAGTGAGTGAGTTTTGGAGAGAGGGAGAGTGAGTGATTGTCGAAGAAAGAGAGATAGAGTGGATGAGTGTGGGAGAGAGAGAGAGAGTGAGTGAATGTGGGAGAGAGAGAGTGAGAGTGTGTGGGAGATAGAGAGAGAGAGAGTGTGATTGTGGGAGAGAGAGCGAGAGATTGAATGAGTGTGGGAGAGATAGAGTGATTGAGTGCGGGAGAGAGAGAGATCGAGCGTGTGAGTCTGGGAGAGAAAGCGAGTGAGTGTGGGAGAGAGAGAGCGAGTGAGTGTGGGAGAGAGAGATAGAGTGAGTGAGTGTGGGAGAGAGAGAGTTAGAGTGAGTTATTGTGGGAGAGATAGAGAGAGTGAGTGAGTGTGGGAGAGAGAGTGAGTGAGTGTGGGAGAGTTAGAGAGAGTGTGTGAGTGAGTGAGTGTGGGAGAGAGAGAGAGATTGAGTGAGTGTGGGAGTGAGTGAGAGGGAGCGTGTGAGTCTGGGAGAGAGCGAGCGAGTGAGTCTGGGAGAGAGATATTGCGAGTGAGTGTGGGAGAGAGAGATAGAGTGAGTGAGTGTGGGAGAGAGAGAGTGAGAGTGAGTGAGTGTGGGAAAGTGAGAGTGAGTGAGTGTGGGAGTGAGAGAGTGAGTGAGTGTGGGAGAGACAGAGTAAGTGAGTGTGGGAGAGCGCGAATGGGTGAATGTGGGAGAGAGAGAATGAGTGAGTGTGGGAGAGAGATAGTGAGAGTGAGTGAGTGTTGGAGAGAGAGACAGTGAGTGAGTGTGGGAGAGAGCGAGAGTGAGTGATTTTGGGAGAGAGCGAGAGAGAGAGTGTGGGAGACAGAGTGAGTGAATTTGGGAGAGAGAGAGTGGGAGCGAAAGAGTGAGTGTGGGGGAGAGAGAATGAGAGTGATTGAGTGTGTTAGAGAGAGAGTGATTGAGTGTGGGAGAGAGAGAGTGAATGAGTGTGGGAGAGAGAGTGAGTGAGTTTGGGAGAGAGAGACAGTGAGTATGGGAGAGAGAGAGTGAGTGAGTGTGGGAGAGAGAGAGTGATTGAGTGTGGGAGAGAGTGAGTGAGAGTGAGTGAGTGTGGGAGAGAGAGAGAGTGAGTGAGTATGGGAGAGAGTGATTGATTGTGGGAGAGAGAGATTGAGTGAGTGAAGGAGCGAGTGAGTGTCAGTGAGCGAGTGTGGGAGAGAGAGAGTGAGTGCGTGTGGAGAGAGTGATTGATTGTGGGAGAGAGAGATTGAGTGAGTGTGGGAGCGAGTGAGTGAGAGTGAATTAGTGTGGGAGAGAGAGTGAGTGAGTTTGGGAGAGAGAGTGAGTGAGTATGGGAGAGAGAGAATGATTGAGTGTGGGAGAGAGAGTGAGAGTGAGTGAGTGTGGGAGAGAGAGAGAATGAGTGAATGTGGGAGAGTGTGAGTCTGGATGGGAAAGCGAGAGTGAGAGTGAGCGAGTGTGGGAGAGAGAGTGAGTGAGTGTGGGAGAGAGAGAGAGGGAGTGAGTGTGGGAGAGAGTGAGTGAGAGTGAGCGTGTGTGGGATAGAGAGAGAGTGAGTGATTGTGGGAGAGAGACAGAGAGAGAGTGAGTGAATGTGGGAGAGAGAGAGATGGTGTTATTGTGGGAGAGAGAGAGAGAGAGTGAGAGTGTGTGGGAGATAGAGAGAGAGAGTGTGTGAGTGTGGGAGAGAGAGAGAGTGAATCAGTGTGGGAGAGAGAGACTGAGAGTTGGTGAGTGTGGGAGAGAGAGTGAGAGTGAGTGAGTGTGGGAGAGAGAGAGAATGAGTGAATGTGGGAGAGTGTGAGTCTGTGTGGGAAAGAGAGAGTGAGAGTGAGCGAGTGTGGGAGAGAGAGTGAGTGAGTGTGGGAGAGAGAGAGAGGGAGTGAGTGTGGGAGAGAGTGAGTGAGAGTGAGCGTGTGTGGGATAGAGAGAGAGTGAGTGATTGTGGGAGAGAGACAGAGAGAGAGTGAGTGAATGTGGGAGAGAGAGAGATGGTGTTAGTGTGGGAGAGAGAGAGAGAGAGAGTGAGAGTGTGTGGGAGATAGAGAGAGAGAGTGTGTGAGTGTGGGAGAGAGAGAGGGTGAATCAGTGTGGGAGAGAGAGACTGAGAGTTAGTGAGTGTGGGAGAGAGAGATAGTGTGTGAGTGTGGGAGAGAGTGAGTGAGAGTGAGCGTGTGTGGGATAGAGAGAGAGTGAGTGAATGTGTTGGAGAGAGAGAGAGTGAGTGAGTGTGGGAGAGAGAGAGAGAGTGAGTGAGTGAGGGTGAGAGAGAGCGAGAGTGAGTGAGTGTGGGAGAGAGAGTGAGTGAGTGTGGGAGTGAGAGAGACTGAGTGAGTGTGGGAGAGAGACAGAGAGAGTGAGTGAATGTGGGAGAGAGAGAGATGGTGTTAGTGTGGGAGAGAGAGAGAGAGAGAGAATCAATGTGGGAGAGAGAGACTGAGAGTGAGTGAGTTTGGGAGAGAGCGACTGGGAGTGAGTGAATGTGGGAAAGAGAGAGTGAGTGAGTGTGGAAAAGAGAGAGAGTGAGTGAGTGTGGGAGAGAGAGAGAGAGAGTGATTGTGGAAGAGAGAGAGAGTGAGTGAGTGTGGGAGAGAGAGAGAGTGTGTGTGAATTTGGGAGAGAGAGACAGAGTGTGTGTGTGGGAGATAGAGAGAGAGAGAGTGTAAGTGTGGGAGAGAGAGAGAGAGATTGATTGAGTGTGGGAGAGAGAGAGAGAGAGAGCGAGTGAGCTTGGGAGAGAGAGAGAGCGAGCGTGTAAGTCTGGGAGAGAGTGTAAGCGAGTGAGTGTGGGAGAGAGAGAGAGAGAGAGAGTGAATCAGTGTGGGAGAGAGAGACTGAGAGTGAGTGATTTTGGGAGAGAGCGACTGGGAGTGAGTGAATGTTGGAGAGAGAGAGTGAGTGAGTGTGGAAGAGAGAGAGAGTGAGTGAGTGTGGGAGAGGGAGAGAGAGAGTGATTGTGGAAGAGAGAGAGAGAGTGAGTGAGTGTGGGAGAGAGAGAGAGAGAGTGTATGAATTTGGGAGAGAGAGACAGAGTGTGTGTGTGGGAGATAGAGAGAGAGAGATTGTAAGTGTGGGAGAGAGAGAGAGAGATTGATTGAGTGTGGGAGAGAGAGAGAGAGAGAGCGAGTGAGCTTGGGAGAGAGAGAGAACGAGCGTGTAAGTCTGGGAGAGAGTGTAATCGAGTGAGTGTGGGAGAGAGAGAGACAGCGAGTGAGTGTGGGAGAGAGAGATAGAGTGAGTGATTGTGGGAGAGAGAGAGTGAGATTGAGTTATTGTGGGAGAGAGAGAGAGAGGGAGAGTGAGTGAGTGTGGGAGAGAGAGAGAGTGAGTGAGTGTGGGAGAGAGAGAGAGAGAGAGTGAGTGTTTGAGTGTGGGAGAGAGAGAGAGAGATTGAGTGAGTGTGGGAGAGAGTGAGAGCAAGCGTGTGAGGCTGGGAGAGAGAGCGAGCAAGTGAGTATGGGAGAGAGAGAGACCGAGTGAGTGTGGGAGAGAGAGATAGAGTGAGTGAGTGTGGGAGTGAGAGAGTGAGTGAGTGTGGGAGAGACAGAGTGAGGGAGTGTGGGTGAGAGAGAATGCGTGAATGTGGGAGAGAGAGAATGAGTGAGTGTGGGAGTGAGATAGTGACAGTGACTGAGTGTGGGAGAGAGAGAGAGAGTCGTGATTGAGTGTGGGAGAGAGAGAGAGTTAGGGAGTGTGGGAGAGAGCGAGAGAGAGAGAGAGTGAGTGAGTGTGGGAGTGAGAGAGTGGGAGTGAGTGAGTGAAGGAGAGAGAGAGTGAATGAGTGTGGGAGAGAGAGTGAGTGAGTGTGGGAGAGAGAGAGAGAGAGTGAGTGAGTGTGGGATAGAGACAGAGAGAGAGTGAGTGAATGTGGGAGAGAGAGAATGATTGAGTGTGGGAGAGAGAGTGAGAGTGAGTGTGGGAGAGAGAGAGAGTGAGTGAATGTGGGAGAGAGTGAGTGTGTGTGGGAGAGAGAGAGTGAGAGTGAGCGAGTGTGGGAGAGCGAGTGAGTGAGTGTGGGAGAGAGAGAGAGAGAGTGAGTGTGGAAGAGAGAGAGTGAGTGAATGTGGGTGAGAGATTGCGAGAGTGAGTGAGTGTGGGAGAGAGTGAGAGAGAGAGTGAGTGAGTGTGGGAGAGAGAGAGAGAGTGAGTGAGTGTGGGATAGAGAGAGAGAGAGTGTGAGTGAATGTGGGAGAGAGAGAGAGTGTGTGAGTGAGGGAGAGAGTGAGTGAGAGTGAGCGAGTGTGGGAGAGAGAGAGAGTGAGTGAGTGTGCGGGAGCGAGAGAGAGTGGGTGAGTGTGGGAGAGAGAGAGAGAGAGAGTGAGTGAGTGTGGGAGAGAGAGAGTGAGTGAGCGTGGAAGAGAGACAGAGAGAGAGTGAGTGAATGTGCGAGAGAGAGAGATTGTGTTAGTGTGGGAGAGAGAGAGAGAGAGTGAATGAGTGTGGGAGAGTAAGAGTGAGAGTGAGTGAGTGTGGGAGTGTCGGAGAGAGGGAAAGAGAGTGAGTGAGTGTGGGAGAGAGGGAGAGTGAGTGATTGTCGAAGAGAGAGAGATAGAGTGGGTGAGTGTGGGAGAGAGGGAGAGTGAGTGAATGTGGGAGAGAGAGAGAGAGAGAGTGTGTGGGAGATAGAGAGAGAGAGTGTGATTGTGGGAGAGAGAGCGAGAGATTGAATGAGTGTGGGAGAGAGAAAGTGAGTGAGTGAGTGTGGGAGAGAGACAGAGCGAGTGAGTGTGGGAGAGAGAGAGAGAGTGAGTGAGTGTGGGAGAGAGTTAGAGTGAGTTATTGTGGGAGAGAAAGTGAGAGTGAGTGAGTGTGGGAGAGAGAGTGAGTGAGTGTGGGAGAGTTAGAGAGAGTGTGTGAGTGAGTGAGTGTGGGAGAGAGAGAGATAGAGTGAGTGAATGTGGGGGAGAGAGAGAGAGAGAGTGAGTGTGGGAGAGAGAGAATGAGTGAGTGTGGAAGAGAGATAGTGACAGTGAGTGAGTGTGGGAGAGAGAGAGAGAGTCGTGATTGAGTGTGGGAGAGAGAGAGTGCTAGGGAGTGTGAGAGAGAGCGAGAGAGAGAGAGTGAGTGAGTGTGTGAGTGAGAGAGTGGGAGTGATTGAGTGTGGGAGAGAGAGTGAGTGAGTGTGGGAGACAGAGAGTGGGACTGAGTGAGTGAGTGTGGTGGAGAGAGAGTGAGAGTGATTGAGTGTGGGAGGGAGAGAGTGATTGAGTGTGGGAGAGAGGGAGTGAATGAGTGTGGGAGAGAGAGTGAGTGAGTTTGGGAGAGAGAGTGAGTGAGTATGGGAGAGAGAGAGTGAGTAAATGTGGGAGAGAGAGAATGATTGAGTGTGGGAGAGAGAGTGAGAGTGAGTGAGTGTGGGAGAGAGAGAGAATGAGTGAATGTGGGAGATAGTGAGTGTGTGTGGGAGAGAGAGAGTGAGAGTGAGCGAGTGTGGGAGAGAGAGCGAGTGAGTGAGTGTGGGTGAGAGATTGCGAAAATGAGTGAGTGCGGGAGAGAGTGAGAGAGAGAGTGAGTGAGTGTGGGAGAGAGAGAGAGAGAGAGTGAGTGTGGGATAGAGACAGAGATAGAGTGAGTGAATGTGGGAGAGAGAGAGAGAAAGAGTGATTGTGGGAGAGAGAGAGTGAGTGACTGTGGGAGAGAGAGTAAGAGTTAATGAGTGTGGGAGAGAGGGAGAGAGAGAGTGAGTGAGTGTGGGAGAGAGAGATTGAGTGTGGGAGGGAGAGAGAGAGAGAGAGTGAGTGAGTGTGGGAGAGAGAGAGAGTGTGTGAGTGTGGGAGAGTGAGTGGGAGAGTGAGTGAGTGTGCGAGAGAGAGAGAGAGAGAGAGTGAGTGAGTGTGCAAGAGAGAGAGAGACAGTGAGTGAGTGTGGGAGGGGGAGAGTGAGTGAGTGTGGGACAGATAGAGAGAGTGTATGTGGGAGACACAGTGAGAGAGAGAGAGTGTGAATGTGGGAGATAGAGAGAGAGAGTGTGAGTGTGGGAGAGAGAGAGAGAGTGTGAATCAGTGTGGGAGAGAGAGACTGAGAGTGAGTGAGTGTGGGAGAGAGAGACTGGGAGTGAGTGAATGTGGGAGAGAGAGAGTGAGTGAGTGTGGGAGAGAGAGAGTGAGTGAGTGTGGGAGAGAGAGAGAGAGAGTGATTGTGGAAGAGAGAGAGAGTGAGTGAGTGTGGGAGAGAGAGAGAGAGTGTATGAATTTGGCAGAGAGAGACAGAGTGTGTGTGTGGGAGATAGAGAGAGAGAGAGTGTAAGTGTGGGAGATAGAGAGAGAGATTGATTGAGTGTGGGAGAGAGAGAGAGAGCGAGTGAGCTTGGGAGAGAGAGAGAGTGAGCGTGTAAGTCTGGGAGAGAGTGTAAGCGAGTGAGTGTGGGAGAGAGAGAAACAGCGAGTGAGTGTGGGAGAGAGAGATAGAGTGAGTGAGTGTGGGAGAGAGAGAGTGAGATTGAGTTATTGTGGGAGAGAGAGAGAGAGAGGGGGAGAGTGAGTGAGTGTGGGAGAGAGAGAGGGAGAGTGAGTTAGTGTGGGAGAAAGAGAGAGAGAGAGAGTGTTTGAGTGTGGGAGAGAGAGAGAGAGATTGAGTGTGTGGGAGAGAGTGAGAGCAAGCGTGTGAGTCTGGGAGAGAGAGCGAGCAAGTGAGTATGGGAGAGAGAGAGAGCGAGTGAGTGTGGGAGAGAGAGATAGAGTGAGTGAGTGTGGGAGAGAGAGAGTGAGAGTGAGTGGGTGTGGGAAAGTGAGAGTGAGTGAGTGTGGGAGTGAGAGAGTGAGTGAGTCTGGGAGAGACAGAGTGAGTGAGTGTGGGTGAGAGAGAATGCGTGAATGTGGGAGAGAGAGAATGAGTGAGTGTGGAAGAGAGATAGTGACAGTGAGTGAGTGTGGGAGAGAGAGAGTGTTAGGGAGTGTGGGAGAGAGCGAGAGAGAGAGAGTGAGTGAGTGTGCGAGTGAGAGAGTGGGAGTGAGTGAGTGTGGGAGAGAGAGAGTGAATGAGTGTGGGAGAGAGAGAGAGTGAGTGAGTGTGGGAGACAGAGAGTGGGACTGAGTGAGTGAGTGTGGTGGAGAGAGAGTGAGAGTGATTGAGTGTGGGAGAGAGAGAGTGATTGAGTGTGGGAGAGAGGGAGTGAGTGAATGTGGGAGAGAGAGAATGATTGAGTGTGGGAGAGAGAGTGAGAGTGAGTGAGTGTGGGAGAGAGAGAGAATGAGTGAATGTGGGAGAGAGTGAGTGTGTGTGGGAGAGAGAGAGTGAGAGTGAGCGAGTGTGGGAGAGAGAGTGAGTGAGTGAGTGT
Organism: Carcharodon carcharias; assembly: GCF_017639515.1. Taxonomy (NCBI): domain Eukaryota; kingdom Metazoa; phylum Chordata; class Chondrichthyes; order Lamniformes; family Lamnidae; genus Carcharodon; species Carcharodon carcharias. The sequence continues at coordinate 81,255,036 of NC_054481.1, read as the reverse complement.
GGGTGAGAGATTGCGAAAATGAGTGAGTGCGGGAGAGAGTGAGAGAGAGTGAGTGAGTGTGGGAGAGAGAGAGAGAGTGAGTGAGTGTGGGATAGAGACAGAGATAGAGTGAGTGAATGTGGGAGAGAGAGAGAGAGAGGGTGAGTGTGGGAGAGAGAGAGTGAGTGACTGTGGGAGAGAGAGTAAGAGTTAGTGAGTGTGGGAGAGAGGGAGAGAGAGTGTGAGTGAGTGTGGGAGAGAGAGATTGAGTGTGGGAGAGAGAGAGAGAGAGTGAGTGAGTGTGGGAGAGAGAGAGAGTGTGTGTGTGGGAGAGAGAGTGGGAGAGTGAGTGAGTGTGCGAGAGAGAGAGAGAGAGAGAGTGAGTGAGTGTGCAAGAGAGAGAGAGAGAGTGAGTGAGTGTGGGAGGGGGAGAGTGAGTGAGTGTGGGACAGATAGAGAGAGTGTATGTGGGAGACACAGTGAGAGAGAGAGAGTGTGAATGTGGGAGAGAGAGAGAGAGTGAGTGCATGTGGGAGAGAGAGAGAGCGAGCGAGTGATTGTGGGAGAGAGAGCGAGCTAGTGAGTGTGTGTGAGAGAGAGAGAGAGAATGAGTGAGTGTGGGAAAGATTCAGATAGAGAGTTAGTGAGTGCGGGAGAGTGAGAGAGAGAGTGAGTGAGTGAGTGTGGGAGAGATAGAGAGAGAGAGTGTGAGCGAGTGAGTGTGGGAGGGAGAGTGTGGGAGTGAGTGAGTGTGGGAGAGAGAAAGTGAGTGAATATTGGAGAGAGTGAGTGTGGGAGAGAGAGAGTGAGTGACTGTGGGAGAGAGTGTGCGAGTGAGTGAGTGTGGGAGAGAGAGAGAGAGAGTGAGTGTGGGAGAGAGAGAGAGAGTAAGTGAGCGTGGTAGAGAGAGAGAGAGTGAGTGATTGTGGGAGGAAGAGAGTGAGAGTGTGTGAGTGTGGGAGAGAGAGAGTGAGAGTGAATGAGTGTTAGAGAGTGAGTGAGTGTGGGAGTGAGAGACTGGGAGTGAGTGAATGTGGGAGAGAGAGAGTGAGTGAGTGTGGGACAGAGAGTGAGAGTGTGCGAGTGGGGGAGAGAGAGAGAGTGAGTGAGTGTGGGAGAGAGAGACAGTGAGTAAGTGAGGGAGAGAGAGAGAGTGAGTGAGTGTGGGCCAGAGGGAGAGAGTGAGTGAGTGTGGGACAGAGAGTGAGAGTGTGCGAGTGGGGGAGAGAGAGAGAGTGAGTGAGTGTGGGAGAGAGAGACAGTGAGTAAGTGAGGGAGAGAGAGAGAGTGAGTGAGTGTGGGCCAGAGGGAGAGAGTGAGTGAGTGTGGGAGAGAGAGAGAGAGAGTGAGTGATTGTGGGAGAGAGACAGAAAGAGAGTGAGTGAATGTGGGAGAGAGAGAGTGAGTGAGTATGGGAGAGAGAGAGAGAGTGAGTGATTGTGGGAGAGAGAGAGAGAGAGTGAGTGTGGGAGATAGAGTGAGAGAGAGTGTGAGTGTGGGGGAGAGAGAGAGAGAGTGAGTGAGTGTGGGAGTGAGAGTGAGAGAGTGACTCAGTGTGGGAGAGAGAGAGATTGAGTGACCGTGGGAGAGAGAGAGATTGAGTGATTGTGTGAGAGAGTGAGAGTGAGTGGTTTTGGGAGTGAGAGAGAATGAGTGAGTGTGGGAGAGAGAGAGAGAGTGAGTGAGTGTGGGAGAGAGAGAGAGAGAGTGAGTGAGTGAGTGTGGGAGAGAGAGTGAGTGAGTGTGGGGGAGAGAGGGTGAGTGAGTGTGGGACAGAGAGTGAGAGTGTGCGAGTGGGGGAGAGAGAGAGAGTGAGTGAGTGTGGGAGAGAGAGACAGTGAGTAAGTGAGGGAGAGAGAGAGAGTGAGTGAGTGTGGGCCAGAGGGAGAGAGTGAGTGAGTGTGGGGGGAGAGAGAGAGAGAGAGTGAGTGATTGTGGGAGAGAGACAGAGAGAGAGTGAGTGAATGTGGGAGAGAGAGAGTGAGTGAGTATGGGAGAGAGAGAGAGAGTGAGTGATTGTGGGAGAGAGAGAGAGAGAGAGTGAGTGTGGGAGATAGAGTGAGAGAGAGTGTGAGTGTGGGGGAGAGAGAGAGAGAGTGAGTGAGTGTGGGAGAGAGTGAGAGAGTGACTCAGTGTGGGAGAGAGAGAGATTGAGTGACCGTGGGAGAGAGAGAGATTGAGTGATTGTGTGAGAGAGTGAGAGTGAGTGATTTTGGGAGTGAGAGAGAATGAGTGAGTGTGGGAGAGAGAGAGAGAGTGAGTGAGTGTGGGAGAGAGAGAGAGAGAGAGTGAGTGAGTGAGTGTGGGAGAGAGAGAGAGAGAGTGAGTGTGTGGGAGAGAGTGAGAGAGAGTGAGTGAGTGTGGGAGAGAGAGAGAGTGAGTGAGTGTGGGAGAGAGAGAGTGAGTGAGTGAGTGTGGGAGAGAGAGAGAGAGAGTGTGTGTGTGGGAGAGAGTGAGAGAGAGAGAGTGAGTGTGGGATAGAGACAGAGATAGAGTGAGTGAATGTGGGAGAGAGAGAGAGAGTGAGTGTGGGAGAGAGAGAGTGAGTGACTGTGGGAGAGAGAGTAAGAGTTAGTGAGTGTGGGAGAGAGGGAGAGTGAGTGAATGTGGGAGAGAGAGAGAGTGTGTGTGGGAGATAGGGAGAGAGAGAGTGTGAGTGTGGGAGAGAGAGAGAGAGATTGATTGAGTGTGGGAGAGAGAAATATTGAGTGAGTGACTGTGGGAGAGAGAGAGAGCGAGCGTGTGAGTCTGGGAGAGAAAGCGAGCGAGTGAGTGTGGGAGAGAGACAGAGCGAGTGAGTGTGGGAGAGAGAGAGAGAGTGAGTGAGTGTGGGAGAGAGTTAGAGTGAGTTATTGTGGGAGAGAAAGTGAGAGTGAGTGAGTGTGGGAGAGAGAGTGAGTGAGTGTGGGAGTGTTAGAGAGAGTGTGTGAGTGAGTGAGTGTCGGAGAGAGAGAGATAGAGTGAGTGAATGTGGGAGAGAGAGAGAGAGAAAGTGAGTGTGGGAGAGAGAGAATGAGTGAGTGTGGAAGAGAGATAGTGACAGTGAGTGAGTGTGGGAGAGAGAGAGAGAGTCGTGATTGAGTGTGGGAGAGAGAGAGTGTTAGGGAGTGTGGGAGAGAGCGAGACAGAGAGAGTGAGTGAGTGTGCGAGTGAGAGAGTGGGAGTGATTGAGTGTGGGAGAGAGAGTGAATGAGTGTGGGAGAGAGAGTGAGTGAGTGTGGGAGACAGAGAGTGGGACTGAGTGAGTGAGTGTGGTGGAGAGAGAGTGAGAGTGATTGAGTGTGGGAGGGAGAGAGTGATTGAGTGTGGGAGAGAGGGATTGAATGAGTGTGGGAGAGAGAGTGAGTGAGTTTGGGAGAGAGAGTGAGTGAGTATGGGAGAGAGAGAGTGAGTAAATGTGGGAGAGAGAGAATGATTGAGTGTGGGAGAGAGAGTGAGAGTGAGTGAGTGTGGGAGAGAGAGAGTGGGAGTGAATGACTGTGGGAGAGAGAGATTGGGAGTGACTGACTGTGGGAGAGAGAGAGAGTGAGTGAATGTGGGAGAGAGTGAGTGTGTGTGGGAGAGAGAGAGTGAGAGTGAGCGAGTGTGGGAGAGAGAGTGAGTGAGTGAGTGTGGGTGAGAGATTGCGAAAATGAGTGAGTGCGGGAGAGAGTGAGAGAGAGAGTGAGTGAGTGTGGGAGAGAGAGAGAGAGAGAGAGTGAGTGTGGGATAGAGACAGAGATAGAGTGAGTGAATGTGGGAGAGAGAGAGTGAGTGAGTGTGGGAGAGAGAGAGAATGAGTGAATGTGGGAGAGAGTGAGTGTGTGTGGGAGAGAGAGAGTGAGAGTGAGCGAGTGTGGGAGAGAGAGTGAGTGAGTGAGTGTGGGTGAGAGATTGCGAAAATGAGTGAGTGCGGGAGAGAGTGAGAGAGAGAGTGAGTGAGTGTGGGAGAGAGAGAGAGAGAGAGAGTGAGTGTGGGATAGAGACAGAGATAGAGTGAGTGAATGTGGGAGAGAGAGAGTGAGTGACTGTGGGAGAGAGTGTAAGAGTTAGTGAGTGTGGGAGAGAGGGAGAGAGAGAGTGAGTGAGTGTGGGAGAGAGAGATTGAGTGTGGGAGAGAGAGAGAGTGAGTGAGTGTGGGAGAGAGAGAGAGTGTGTGAGTGTGGGAGAGAGAGTGGGAGAGTGAGTGAGTGTGCGAGAGAGAGAGAGAGAGAGAGAGTGAGTGAGTGTGCAAGAGAGAGAGAGAGAGTGAGTGAGTGTGGGAGGGGGAGAGTGAGTGAGTGTGGGACAGATAGAGAGAGTGTATGTGGGAGACACAGTGAGAGAGAGAGAGTGTGAATGTGGGAGATAGAGAGAGAGAGTGTGAGTGTGGGAGAGAGAGAGAGAGTGTGAATCAGTGTGGGAGAGAGAGACTGAGAGTGAGTGAGTGTGGGAGAGAGAGACTGGGAGTGAGTGAATGTGGGACAGAGAGAGAGTGAGTGAGTGTGGGAGAGAGAGAGAGAGAGTGATTGTGGAAGAGAGAGAGAGTGAGTGAGTGTGGGAGAGAGAGAGAGTGTATGAATTTGGGAGAGAGAGACAGAGTGTGTGTGTGGGAGATAGAGAGAGAGAGAGTGTAAGTGTGGGAGATAGAGAGAGAGATTGATTGAGTGTGGGAGAGAGAGAGAGAGCGAGTGAGCTTGGGAGAGAGAGAGAGTGAGCGTGTAAGTCTGGGAGAGAGTGTAAGCGAGTGAGTGTGGGAGAGAGAGAGACAGCGAGTGAGTGTGGGAGAGAGAGATAGAGTGAGTGAGTGTGGGAGAGAGAGAGTGAGATTGAGTTATTGTGGGAGAGAGAGAGAGAGGGGGAGAGTGAGTGAGTGTGGGAGAGAGAGAGGGAGAGTGAGTTAGTGTGGGAGAAAGAGAGAGAGAGAGTGTTTGAGTGTGGGAGAGAGAGAGAGAGATTGAGTGTGTGGGAGAGAGTGAGAGCAAGCGTGTGAGTCTGGGAGAGAGAGCGAGCAAGTGAGTATGGGAGAGAGAGAGAGCGAGTGAGTGTGGGAGAGAGAGAGTGAGAGTGAGTGGGTGTGGGAAAGTGAGAGTGAGTGAGTGTGGAAGTGAGAGAGTGAGTGAATCTGGGAGAGACAGAGTGAGTGAGTGTGGGCGAGAGAGAATGCGTGAATGTGGGAGAGAGAGAATGAGTGAGTGTGGAAGAGAGATAGTGACAGTGAGTGAGTGTGGGAGAGAGAGAGTGTTAGGGAGTGTGGGAGAGAGCGAGAGAGAGAGAGTGAGTGAGTGTGCGAGTGAGAGAGTGGGAGTGAGTGAGTGTGGGAGAGAGAGAGTGAATGAGTGTGGGAGAGAGAGAGAGTGAGTGAGTGTGGGAGACAGAGAGTGGGACTGAGTGAGTGAGTGTGGTGGAGAGAGAGTGAGAGTGATTGAGTGTGGGAGAGAGAGAGTGATTGAGTGTGGGAGAGAGGGAGTGAATGAGTGTGGGAGAGAGAGTGAGTGAGTTTGGGAGAGAGAGTGAGTGAGTATGGGAGAGAGAGAGTGAGTGAATGTGGGAGAGAGAGAATGATTGCGTGTGGGAGAGAGAGTGAGAGTGAGTGAGTGTGGGAGAGAGAGAGAATGAGTGAATGTGGGAGAGAGTGAGTGTGTGTGGGAGAGAGAGAGTGAGAGTGAGCGAGTGTGGGAGAGAGAGTGAGTGAGTGACTGTGGGTGAGAGATTGCGAAAATGAGTGAGTGCGGGAGAGAGTGAGAGAGAGTGAGTGAGTGTGGGAGAGAGTGAGAGAGTGACTCAGTGTGGGAGAGAGAGAGATTGAGTGACCGTGGGAGAGAGAGAGATTGAGTGATTGTGTGAGAGAGTGAGAGTGAGTGATTTTGGGAGTGAGAGAGAATGAGTGAGTGTGGGAGAGAGAGAGAGAGTGAGTGAGTGTGGGAGAGAGAGAGAGAGAGAGTGAGTGAGTGAGTGTGGGAGAGAGAGAGAGAGAGTGAGTGTGTGGGAGAGAGTGAGAGAGAGTGAGTGAGTGTGGGAGAGAGAGAGAGAGTGAGTGAGTGTGGGAGAGAGAGAGAGAGAGAGTGAGTGAGTGAGTGTGGGAGAGAGAGAGAGAGAGTGTGTGTGTGGGAGAGAGTGAGAGAGAGAGAGTGAGTGTGGGATAGAGACAGAGATAGAGTGAGTGAATGTGGGAGAGAGAGAGAGAGAGAGTGAGTGTGGGAGAGAGAGAGTGAGTGACTGTGGGAGAGAGAGTAAGAGTTAGTGAGTGTGGGAGAGAGGTAGAGTGAGTGAATGTGGGAGAGAGAGAGACAGTGTGTGGGAGATAGAGAGAGAGAGTGTGATTGTGGGAGAGAGAGCGAGAGATTGAATGAGTGTGGGAGAGAGAAAGTGAGTGAGTGAGTGTGGGAGAGAGAGAGAGCGAGCGTGTGAGTCTGGGAGAGAAAGCGAGCGAGTGAGTGTGGGAGAGAGACAGAGCGAGTGAGTGTGGGAGAGAGAGAGAGAGTGAGTGAGTGTGGGAGAGAGTTAGAGTGAGTTATTGTGGGAGAGAAAGTGAGAGTGAGTGAGTGTGGGAGAGAGAGTGAGTGAGTGTGGGAGTGTTAGAGAGAGTGTGTGAGTGAGTGAGTGTGGGAGAGAGAGAGATAGAGTGAGTGAATGTGGGAGAGAGAGAGAGAGAAAGTGAGTGTGGGAGAGAGAGAATGAGTGAGTGTGGAAGAGAGATAGTGACAGTGAGTGAGTGTGGGAGAGAGAGAGAGAGTCGTGATTGAGTGTGGGAGAGAGAGAGTGTTAGGGAGTGTGGGAGAGAGCGAGACAGAGAGAGTGAGTGAGTGTGCGAGTGAGAGAGTGGGAGTGATTGAGTGTGGGAGAGAGAGTGAATGAGTGTGGGAGAGAGAGTGAGTGAGTGTGGGAGACAGAGAGTGGGACTGAGTGAGTGAGTGTGGTGGAGAGAGAGTGAGAGTGGATTGAGTGTGGGAGGGAGAGAGTGATTGAGTGTGGGAGAGAGGGAGTGAATGAGTGTGGGAGAGAGAGTGAGTGAGTTTGGGAGAGAGAGTGAGTGAGTATGGGAGAGAGAGAGTGAGTAAATGTGGGAGAGAGAGAATGATTGAGTGTGGGAGAGAGAGTGAGAGTGAGTGATTGTGGGAGAGAGAGAGAATGAGTGAATGTGGGAGAGAGTGAGTGTGTGTGGGAGAGAGAGAGTGAGAGTGAGCGAGTGTGGGAGAGAGAGTGAGTGAGTGAGTGTGGGTGAAGATTGCGAAAATGAGTGAGTGCGGGAGAGAGTGAGAGAGAGAGTGAGTGAGTGTGGGAGAGAGAGAGAGAGAGAGAGTGAGTGTGGGATAGAGACAGAGATAGAGTGAGTGAATGTGGGAGAGAGAGAGTGAGTGACTGTGGGAGAGAGAGTAAGAGTTAGTGAGTGTGGGAGAGAGGGAGAGAGAGAGTGAGTGAGTGTGGGAGAGAGAGATTGAGTGTGGGAGAGAGAGAGAGTGAGTGAGTGTGGAAGAGAGAGAGAGTGTGTGAGTGTGGGAGAGAGAGTGGGAGAGTGAGTGAGTGTGCGAAAGAGAGAGAGAGAGAGAGTGAGTGAGTGTGCAAGAGAGAGAGAGAGAGTGAGTGAGTGTGGGAGGGGGAGAGTGAGTGAGTGTGGGACAGATAGAGAGAGTGTATGTGGGAGACACAGTGAGAGAGAGAGAGTGTGAATGTGGGAGATAGAGAGAGAGAGTGTGAGTGTGGGAGAGAGAGAGAGTGTGGGAGAGAGAGACTGAGAGTGAGTGAGTGTGGGAGAGAGAGACTGGGAGTGAGTGAATGTGGGACAGAGAGAGAGTGAGTGAGTGTGGGAGAGAGAGAGAGAGTGATTGTGGAAGAGAGAGAGAGTGAGTGAGTGTGGGAGAGAGAGAGAGAGTGTATGAATTTGGGAGAGAGAGACAGAGTGTGTGTGTGGGAGATAGAGAGAGAGAGAGTGTAAGTGTGGGAGATAGAGAGAGAGATTGATTGAGTGCGGGAGAGAGAGAGCGAGTGAGCTTGGGAGAGAGAGAGAGTGAGCGTGTAAGTCTGGGAGAGAGTGTAAGCGAGTGAGTGTGGGAGAGAGAGAGACAGCGAGTGAGTGTGGGAGAGAGAGATAGAGTGAGTGAGTGTGGGAGAGAGAGAGTGAGATTGAGTTATTGTGGGAGAGAGAGAGAGAGGGGGAGAGTGAGTGAGTGTGGGAGAGAGAGAGGGAGAGTGAGTTAGTGTGGGAGAAAGAGAGAGAGAGAGAGTGTTTGAGTGTGGGAGAGAGAGAGAGAGATTGAGTGTGTGGGAGAGAGTGAGAGCAAGCGTGTGAGTCTGGGAGAGAGAGCGAGCAAGTGAGTATGGGAGAGAGAGAGAGCGAGTGAGTGTGGGAGAGAGAGATAGAGTGAGTGAGTGTGGCAGAGAGAGAGTGAGAGTGAGTGGGTGTGGGAAAGTGAGAGTGAGTGAGTGTGGGAGTGAGAGAGTGAGTGAGTCTGGGAGAGACAGAGTGAGTGAGTGTGGGCGAGAGAGAATGCGTGAATGTGGGAGAGAGAGAATGAGTGAGTGTGGAAGAGAGATAGTGACAGTGAGTGAGTGTGGGAGAGAGAGAGTGTTAGGGAGTGTGGGAGAGAGCGAGAGAGAGAGAGTGAGTGAGTGTGCGAGTGAGAGAGTGGGAGTGAGTGAGTGTGGGAGAGAGAGAGTGAATGAGTGTGGGAGAGAGAGAGAGTGAGTGAGTGTGGGAGACAGAGAGTGGGACTGAGTGAGTGAGTGTGGTGGAGAGAGAGTGAGAGTGATTGAGTGTGGGAGAGAGAGAGTGATTGAGTGTGGGAGAGAGGGAGTGAATGAGTGTGGGAGAGAGAGTGAGTGAGTTTGGGAGAGAGAGTGAGTGAGTATGGGAGAGAGAGAGTGAGTGAATGTGGGAGAGAGAGAATGATTGAGTGTGGGAGAGAGAGTGAGAGTGAGTGAGTGTGGGAGAGAGAGAGAATGAGTGAATGTGGGAGAGAGTGAGTGTGTGTGGGAGAGAGAGAGTGAGAGTGAGCGAGTGTGGGAGAGAGAGTGAGTGAGTGAGTGTGGGTGAGAGATTGCGAAAATGAGTGAGTGCGGGAGAGAGTGAGAGAGAGTGAGTGAGTGTGGGAGATTGAGAGAGAGTGAGTGAGTGTGGGATAGAGACAGAGATAGAGTGAGTGAATGTGGGAGAGGGAGAGAGAGAGGGTGAGTGTGGGAGAGAGAGAGTGAGTGACTGTGGGAGAGAGAGTAAGAGTTAGTGAGTGTGGGAGAGAGGGAGAGAGAGAGTGAGTGAGTGTGGGAGAGAGAGATTGAGTGTGGGAGAGAGAGAGAGAGTGAGTGAGAGGGGGAGAGAGAGAGAGTGTGTGAGTGTGGGAGAGAGAGTGGGAGAGTGAGTGAGTGTGCGAGAGAGAGAGAGAGAGAGAGTGAGTGAGTGTGCAAGAGAGAGAGAGAGAGTGAGTGAGTGTGGGAGGGGGAGAGTGAGTGAGTGTGGGACAGATAGAGAGAGTGTATGTGGGATACACAGTGAGAGAGAGAGAGTGTGAATGTGGGAGAGAGAGAGAGTGAGTGCATGTGGGAGAGAGAGCGAGCTAGTGAGTGTGTGTGAGAGAGAGAGAGAGAATGAGTGAGTGTGGGAAAGATTCAGATAGAGAGTTAGTGAGTGCGGGAGAGTGAGAGAGAGAGTGAGTGAGTGAGTGTGGGAGAGATAGAGAGAGAGAGTGTGAGCGAGTGAGTGTGGGAGGGAGAGTGTGGGAGTGAGTGAGTGTGGGAGAGAGAAAGTGAGTGAATATTGGAGAGATTGAGTGTGGGAGAGAGAGAGTGAGTGACTGTGGGAGAGAGTGTGCGAGTGAGTGAGTGTGGGAGAGAGAGAGAGAGAGAGTGAGTGTGGGAGAGAGAGAGAGAGAGTGAGTGAGTGTGGTAGAGAGAGAGAGAGTGAGTGATTGTGGGAGGAAGAGAGTGAGAGTGTGTGAGTGTGGGAGAGAGAGAGTGAGAGTGAATGAGTGTTAGAGAGTGAGTGAGTGTGGGAGAGAGAGACTGGGAGTGAGTGAATGTGGGAGAGAGAGAGTGAGTGAGTGTGGGAGAGAGAGAGAGTGAGTGAGTGTGGGAGAGAGAGAGAGAGTGATTGTGGAAGAGAGAGAGAGTGAGTGAGTGTGGGAGAGAGAGAGAGAGTGTATGAATTTTGGAGAGAGAGACAGAGTGTGTGTGTGGGAGATAGAGAGAGAGAGAGTGTAAGTGTGGGAGATAGAGAGAGAGATTCATTGAGTGTGGGAGAGTGAGAGAGAGAGCGAGTGAGCTTGGGAGTGAGAGAGAGTGAGCGTGTAAGTCTGGGAGAGAGTGTAAGCGAGTGAGTGTGGGAGAGAGAGAGACAGCGAGTGAGTGTGGGAGAGAGAGATAGAGTGAGTGAGTGTGGGAGAGAGAGAGTGAGATTGAGTTATTGTGGGAGAGAGAGAGAGAGGGATAGTGAGTGAGTGTGGGAGAGAGAGAGGGAGAGTGAGTTAGTGTGGGAGAAAGAGAGAGAGAGAGAGAGTGTTTGAGTGTGGGAGAGAGAGAGATTGAGTGAGTGTGGGAGAGAGTGAGAGCAAGCGTGTGAGTCTGGGAGAGAGAGCGAGCAAGTGAGTATGGGAGAGAGAGATAGCGAGTGAGTGTGGGAGAGAGAGATAGAGTGAGTGAGTGTGGGAGAGAGAGAGAGTGAGAGTGAGTGGGTGTGGGAAAGTGAGAGTGAGTGAGTGTGGGAGTGAGAGAGTGAGTGAGTCTGGGAGAGACAGAGTGAGTGAGTGTGGGCGAGAGAGAATGCGTGAATGTGGGAGAGAGAGAATGAGTGAGTGTGGAAGAGAGATAGTGACAGTGAGTGAGTGTGGGAGAGAGAGAGAGAGTCGTGATTGAGTGTGGGAGAGAGAGAGTGTTAGGGAGTGTGGGAGAGAGCGAGTGAGAGAGAGTGAGTGAGTGTGCGAGTGAGAGAGTGGGAGTGAGTGAGTGTGGGAGAGAGAGTGAATGAGTGTGGGAGAGAGAGTGAGTGAGTGTGGGAGACAGAGAGTGGGACTGAGTGAGTGAGAGTGGTGGAGAGAGAGTGAGAGTGATTGAGTGTGGGAGAGAGAGAGTGATTGAGTGTGGGAGAGAGGGAGTGAATGAGTGTGGGAGAGAGAGTGAGTGAGTTTGGGAGAGAGAGTGAGTGAGTATGGGAGAGAGAGAGTGAGTGAATGTGGGAGAGAGAGAATGAATGAGTGTGGGAGAGAGAGTGAGAGTGAGTGAGTGTGGGAGAGAGAGAGAATGAGTGAATGTGGGAGAGAGTGAGTGTGTGTGGGAGAGAGAGAGTGAGAGTGAGCGAGTGAGGGAGAGAGAGTGAGTGAGTGAGTGTGGGTGAGAGATTGCGAAAATGAGTGAGTGCGGGAGAGAGTGAGAGAGAGAGTGAGTGAGTGTGGGAGAGAGAGAGAGATAGAGAGTGAGTGTGGGATAGAGACAGAGATAGAGTGAGTGAATGTGGGAGAGAGAGAGAGAGAGAGTGAGTGTGGGAGAGAGAGAGTGAGTGACTGTGGGAGAGAGAGTAAGAGTTAGTGAGTGTGGGAGAGAGGGAAAGAGAGAGTGAGTGAGTGTGGGAGAGAGAGATTGAGTGTGGGAGAGAGAGAGAGAGAGAGTGAGTGAGTGTGGGAGAGAGAGAGAGTGTGTGAGTGTGGGAGAGAGAGTGGGAGAGTGAGTGAGTGTGTGAGAGAGAGAGAGAGAGAGAGTGAGTGAGTGTGCAAGAGAGAGAGAGAGAGTGAGTGAGTGTGGGAGGGGGAGAGTGAGTGAGTGTGGGACAGATAGAGAGAGTGTATGTGGGAGACACAGTGAGAGAGAGAGAGTGTGAATGTGGGAGATAGAGAGAGAGAGTGTGAGTGTGGGAGAGAGAGAGAGAGTGTGAATCAGTGTGGGAGAGAGAGACTGAGAGTGAGTGAGTGTGGGAGAGAGAGACTGGGAGTGAGTGAATGTGGGAGAGAGAGAGTGAGTGAGTGTGGGAGAGAGAGAGAATGAGTGAATGTGGGAGAGAGTGAGTGTGTGTGGGAGAGAGAGAGTGAGAGTGAGCGAGTGTGGGAGAGAGAGTGAGTGAGTGAGTGTGGGTGAGAGATTGCGAAAATGAGTGAGTGAGGGAGAGAGTGAGAGAGAGAGTGAGTGAGTGTGGGAGAGAGAGAGAGAGTGAGTGTGGGATAGAGACAGAGATAGAGTGAGTGAATGTGGGAGAGAGAGAGAGAGAGTGAGTGTGGGAGAGAGAGAGTGAGTGACTGTGGGAGAGAGAGTAAGAGTTAGTGAGTATGGGAGAGAGGGAGAGAGAGAGTGAGTGAGTGTGGGAGAGAGAGATTGAGTGTGGGAGAGAGAGAGAGAGAGAGAGTGAGTGTGGGAGAGAGAGAGAGTGTGTGAGTGTGGGAGAGAGAGTGGGAGAGTGAGTGAGTGTGCGAGAGAGAGAGAGAGAGAGAGAGTGAGTGAGTGTGGGAGGGGGAGAGTGAGTGACTGTGGGACAGATAGAGAGAGTGTATGTGGGAGGCACAGTGAGAGAGAGAGAGTGTGAATGTGGGAGATAGAGAGAGAGAGTGTGAGTGTGGGAGAGAGAGAGAGAGTGTGAATCAGTGTGGGAGAGAGAGACTGAGAGTGAGTGAGTGTGGGAGAGAGAGACTGGGAGTGAGTGAATGTGGGAGAGAGAGAGTGAGTGAGTGTGGGAGAGAGAGAGAGTGAGTGAGTGTGGGAGAGAGAGAGAGAGAGTGATTGTGGAAGAGAGAGGGAGAGTGAGTGAGTGTGGGAGAGAGATAGATAGTTTGTAAATGTGGGAGAGAGAGAGAGTGTGTGTGGGAGATAGAGAGAGAGAGAGTGTAAGTGTGGGAGATAGAGAGAGAGATTGATTGAGTGTGGGAGAGAGAGAGAGAGCGAGTGAGCTTGGGAGAGAGAGAGAGTGAGCGTGTAAGTTTGGGAGAGAGTGTAAGCGAGTTAGTGTGGGAGAGAGAGAGACAGCGAGTGAGTGTGGGAGAGAGAGATAGAGTGAGTGAGTGTGGGAGAGAGAGTGAGTGAGTTTGGGAGAGAGAGTGAGTGAGTATGGGAGAGAGAGAGTGAGTGAATGTGGGAGAGAGAGAATGATTGAGTGTGGGAGAGAGAGTGAGAGTGAGTGAGTGTGGGAGAGAGAGAGAATGAGTGAATGTGGGAGAGAGTGAGTGTGTGTGGGAGAGAGAGAGTGAGAGTGAGCGAGTGTGGGAGAGAGAGTGAGTGAGTGAGTGTGGGTGAGAGATTGCGAAAATGAGTGAGTGCGGGAGAGAGTGAGAGAGAGTGAGTGAGTGTGGGAGAGAGAGAGAGAGAGTGAGTGAGTGTGGGATAGAGACAGAGATAGAGTGAGTGAATGTGGGAGAGAGAGAGAGAGAGGGTGAGTGTGGGAGAGAGAGAGTGAGTGACTGTGGGAGAGAGAGTAAGAGTTAGTGAGTGTGGGAGAGAGGGAGAGAGAGTGAGTGAGTGTGGGAGAGAGAGATTGAGTGTGGGAGAGAGAGAGAGAGAGTGAGTGAGTGTGGGAGAGAGAGAGTGTGTGAGTGTGGGAGAGAGAGTGGGAGAGTGAGTGAGTGTGCGAGAGAGAGAGAGAGAGAGAGTGAGTGAGTGTGCAAGAGAGAGAGAGAGAGTGAGTGAGTGTGGGAGGGGGAGAGTGAGTGAGTGTGGGACAGATAGAGAGAGTGTATGTGGGAGACACAGTGAGAGAGAGAGAGTGTGAATGTGGGAGATAGAGAGAGAGAGTGTGAGTGTGGGAGAGAGAGAGAGAGTGTGAATCAGTGTGGGAGAGAGAGACTGAGAGTGAGTGAGTGTGGGAGAGAGAGACTGGGAGTGAGTGAATGTGGGAGAGAGAGAGTGAGTGAGTGTGGGAGAGAGAGAGTGAGTGAGTGTGGGAGAGAGAGAAAGAGAGTGATTGTGGAAGAGAGAGAGAGTGAGTGAGTGTGGGAGAGAGAGAGTGTATGAATTTGGCAGAGAGAGACAGAGTGTGTGTGTGGGAGATAGAGAGAGAGAGAGTGTAAGTGTGGGAGATAGAGAGAGAGATTGATTGAGTGTGGGAGAGAGAGAGAGAGCGAGTGAGCTTGGGAGAGAGAGAGAGTGAGCGTGTAAGTCTGGGAGAGAGTGTAAGCGAGTGAGTGTGGGAGAGAGAGAGACAGCGAGTGAGTGTGGGAGAGAGAGATAGAGTGAGTGAGTGTGGGAGAGAGAGAGTGAGATTGAGTTATTGTGGGAGAGAGAGAGAGAGAGGGGGAGAGTGAGTGAGTGTGGGAGAGAGAGAGGGAGAGTGAGTTAGTGTGGGAGAAAGAGAGAGAGAGAGAGTGTTTGAGTGTGGGAGAGAGAGAGAGAGATTGAGTGTGTGGGAGAGAGTGAGAGCAAGCGTGTGAGTCTGGGAGAGAGAGCGAGCAAGTGAGTATGGGAGAGAGAGAGAGCGCGTGAGTGTGGGAGAGAGAGATAGAGTGAGTGAGTGTGGGAGAGAGAGAGTGAGAGTGAGTGGGTGTGGGAAAGTGAGAGTGAGTGAGTGTGGGAGTGAGAGAGTGAGTGAGTCTGGGAGAGACAGAGTGAGTGAGTGTGGGTGAGAGAGAATGCGTGAATGTGGGAGAGAGAGAATGAGTGAGTGTGGAAGAGAGATAGTGACAGTGAGTGAGTGTGGGAGAGAGAGAGTGTTAGGGAGTGTGGGAGAGAGCGAGAGAGAGAGAGTGAGTGAGTGTGCGAGTGAAAGAGTGGGAGTGAGTGAGTGTGGGAGAGAGAGAGTGAATGAGTGTGGGAGAGAGAGAGAGTGAGTGAGTGTGGGAGACAGAGAGTGGGACTGAGTGAGTGAGTGTGGTGGAGAGAGAGTGAGAGTGATTGAGTGTGGGAGAGAGAGAGTGATTGAGTGTGGGAGAGAGGGAGTGAGTGAATGTGGGAGAGAGAGAATGATTGAGTGTGGGAGAGAGAGTGAGAGTGAGTGAGTGTGGGAGAGAGAGAGAATGAGTGAATGTGGGAGAGAGTGAGTGTGTGTGGGAGAGAGAGAGTGAGAGTGAGCGAGTGTGGGAGAGAGAGTGAGTGAGTGTTTGTGGGTGAGAGATTGCGAAAATGAGTGAGTGTGGGAGAGAGTGAGAGAGAGTGAGTGAGTGCGGGATAGAGACAGAGATAGAGTGAGTGAATGTGGGAGAGAGAGAGAGAGAGGGTGAGTGTGGGAGAGAGAGAGTGAGTGACTGTGGGAGAGAGAGTAAGAGTTAGTGAGTGTGGGAGAGAGGGAGAGAGAGAGTGAGTGAGTGTGGGAGAGAGAGATTGAGTGTGGGAGAGAGAGAGAGAGAGTGAGTGAGTGTGGGAGAGAGAGAGAGTGTGTGAGTGTGGGAGAGAGAGTGGGGGAGTGAGTGAGTGTGCGAGAGAGAGAGAGAGAGAGAGTGAGTGAGTGTGCAAGAGAGAGAGAGAGAGTGAGTGAGTGTGGGAGGGGGAGATTGAGTGAGTGTGGGACAGATAGAGAAAGTGTATGTGGGAGACACAGTGAGAGAGAGAGAGTGTGAATGTGGGAGAGAGAGAGAGAGTGAGTGCATGTGGGAGAGAGAGAGAGCGAGCGAGTGATTGTGGGAGAGAGAGGGAGCTAGTGAGTGTGTGTGAGAGAGAGAGAGAGAATGAGTGAGTGTGGGAAAGATTCAGATAGAGAGTTAGTGAGTGCGGGAGAGTGAGAGAGAGAGTGAGTGAGTGAGTGTGGGAGAGATAGAGAGAGAGAGTGTGAGCGAGTGAGTGTGGGAGGGAGAGTGTGGGAGTGAGTGAGTGTGGGAGAGAGAAAGTGAGTGAATATTGGAGAGAGTGAGTGTGGGAGAGAGAGAGTGAGTGACTGTGGGAGAGAGTGTGCGAGTGAGTGAGTGTGGGAGAGAGAGAGAGAGAGTGAGTGTGGGAGAGAGAGAGAGAGTAAGTGAGCGTGGTAGAGAGAGAGAGAGTGAGTGATTGTGGGAGGAAGAGAGTGAGAGTGTGTGAGTGTGGGAGAGAGAGAGTGAGAGTGAATGAGTGTTAGAGAGTGAGTGAGTGTGTGAGTGAGAGACTGGGAGTGAGTGAATGTGGGAGAGAGAGAGTGAGTGAGTGTGGGACAGAGAGTGAGAGTGTGCGAGTGGGGGAGAGAGAGAGAGTGAGTGAGTGTGGGAGAGAGAGACAGTGAGTAAGTGAGGGAGAGAGAGAGAGTGAGTGAGTGTGGGCCAGAGGGAGAGAGTGAGTGAGTGTGGGACAGAGAGTGAGAGTGTGCGAGTGGGGGAGAGAGAGAGAGTGAGTGAGTGTGGGAGAGAGAGACAGTGAGTGAGTGAGGGAGAGAGAGAGAGTGAGTGAGTTTGGGCCAGAGGGAGAGAGTGAGTGAGTGTGGGAGAGAGAGAGAGAGAGTGAGTGATTGTGGGAGAGAGACAGAAAGAGAGTGAGTGAATGTGGGAGAGAGAGAGTGAGTGAGTATGGGAGAGAGAGAGAGAGTGAGTGATTGTGGGAGAGAGAGAGAGAGAGTGTGAGTGTGGGAGATAGAGTGAGAGAGAGTGTGAGTGTGGGGGAGAGAGAGAGAGAGTGAGTGAGTGTGGGAGTGAGAGTGAGAGAGTGACTCAGTGTGGGAGAGAGAGAGATTGAGTGACCGTGGGAGAGAGAGAGATTGAGTGATTGTGTGAGAGAGTGAGAGTGAGTGATTTTGGGAGTGAGAGAGAATGAGTGAGTGTGGGAGAGAGAGAGAGTGAGTGAGTGTGGGAGAGAGAGAGAGAGTGAGTGAGTGAGTGTGGGAGAGAGAGTGAGTGAGTGTGGGGGAGAGAGGGTGAGTGAGTGTGGGACAGAGAGTGAGAGTGTGCGAGTGGGGGAGAGAGAGAGAGAGTGAGTGTGGGAGAGAGAGACAGTGAGTAAGTGAGGGAGAGAGAGAGAGTGAGTGAGTGTGGGCCAGAGGGAGAGAGTGAGTGAGTGTGGGGGGAGAGAGAGAGAGAGAGTGAGTGATTGTGGGAGAGAGACAGAGAGAGAGTGAGTGAATGTGGGAGAGAGAGAGTGAGTGAGTATGGGAGAGAGAGAGAGAGTGAGTGATTGTGGGAGAGAGAGAGAGAGAGAGTGAGTGTGGGAGATAGAGTGAGAGAGAGTGTGAGTGTGGGGGAGAGAGAGAGAGAGTGAGTGTGGGAGAGAGAGTGAGAGAGTGACTCAGTGTGGGAGAGAGAGAGATTGAGTGACCGTGGGAGAGAGAGAGATTGAGTGATTGTGTGAGAGAGTGAGAGTGAGTGATTTTGGGAGTGAGAGAGAATGAGTGAGTGTGGGAGAGAGAGAGAGAGTGAGTGAGTGTGGGAGAGAGAGAGAGAGAGAGTGAGTGAGTGAGTGTGGGAGAGAGAGAGAGAGAGTGAGTGTGTGGGAGAGAGTGAGAGAGAGTGAGTGAGTGTGGGAGAGAGAGAGAGAGTGAGTGAGTGTGGGAGAGAGAGAGAGAGAGAGTGAGTGAGTGAGTGTGGGAGAGAGAGAGAGAGAGTGTGTGTGTGGGAGAGAGTGAGAGAGAGAGAGTGAGTGTGGGATAGAGACAGAGATAGAGTGAGTGAATGTGGGAGAGAGAGAGAGAGAGAGTGAGTGTGGGAGAGAGAGAGTGAGTGACTGTGGGAGAGAGAGTAAGAGTTAGTGAGTGTGGGAGAGAGGGAGAGTGAGTGAATGTGGGAGAGAGAGAGAGAGTGTGTGGGAGATAGAGAGAGAGAGTGTGATTGTGGGAGAGAGAGCGAGAGATTGAATGAGTGTGGGAGAGAGAAAGTGAGTGAGTGAGTGTGGGAGAGAGAGAGAGCGAGCGTGTGAGTCTGGGAGAGAAAGCGAGCGAGTGAGTGTGGGAGAGAGACAGAGCGAGTGAGTGTGGGAGAGAGAGAGAGAGTGAGTGAGTGTGGGAGAGAGTTAGAGTGAGTTATTGTGGGAGAGAAAGTGAGAGTGAGTGAGTGTGGGAGTGTTAGAGAGAGTGTGTGAGTGAGTGAGTGTGGGAGAGAGAGAGATAGAGTGAGTGAATGTGGGAGAGAGAGAGAGAGAGAGTGAGTGTGGGAGAGAGAGAATGAGTGAGTGTGGAAGAGAGATAGTGACAGTGAGTGAGTGTGGGAGAGAGAGAGAGAGTCGTGATTGAGTGTGGGAGAGAGAGAGTGTTAGGGAGTGTGGGAGAGAGCGAGACAGAGAGAGTGAGTGAGTGTGCGAGTGAGAGAGTGGGAGTGATTGAGTGTGGGAGAGAGAGTGAATGAGTGTGGGAGAGAGAGTGAGTGAGTGTGGGAGACAGAGAGTGGGACTGAGTGAGTGAGTGTGGTGGAGAGAGAGTGAGAGTGATTGAGTGTGGGAGGGAGAGAGTGATTGAGTGTGGGAGAGAGGGAGTGAATGAGTGTGGGAGAGAGAGTGAGTGAGTTTGGGAGAGAGAGTGAGTGAGTATGGGAGAGAGAGAGTGAGTAAATGTGGGAGAGAGAGAATGATTGAGTGTGGGAGAGAGAGTGAGAGTGAGTGAGTGTGGGAGAGAGAGAGAATGAGTGAATGTGGGAGAGAGTGAGTGTGTGTGGGAGAGAGAGAGTGAGAGTGAGCGAGTGTGGGAGAGAGAGTGAGTGAGTGAGTGTGGGTGAGAGATTGCGAAAATGAGTGAGTGCGGGAGAGAGTGAGAGAGAGAGTGAGTGAGTGTGGGAGAGAGAGAGAGAGTGAGTGTGGGATAGAGACAGAGATAGAGTGAGTGAATGTGGGAGAGAGAGAGAGAGAGTGAGTGTGGGAGAGAGAGAGTGAGTGACTGTGGGAGAGAGAGTAAGAGTTAGTGAGTGTGGGAGAGAGGGAGAGAGAGAGTGAGTGAGTGTGGGAGAGAGAGATTGAGTGTGGGAGAGAGAGAGAGTGAGTGAGTGTGGGAGAGAGAGAGAGTGTGTGAGTGTGGGAGAGAGAGTGGGAGAGTGAGTGAGTGTGCGAGAGAGAGAGAGAGTGGGAGAGTGAGTGAGTGTGCGAGAGAGAGAGAGAGAGAGAGAGTGTGTGAGTGTGCAAGAGAGAGAGAGAGAGTGAGTGAGTGTGGGAGGGGGAGAGTGAGTGAGTGTGGGACAGATAGAGAGAGTGTATGTGGGAGACACAGTGAGAGAGAGAGAGTGTGAATGTGGGAGATAGAGAGAGAGAGTGTGAGTGTGGGAGAGAGAGAGAGAGTGTGAAGCAGTGTGGGAGAGAGAGACTGAGAGTGAGTGAGTGTGGGAGAGAGAGACTGGGAGTGAGTGAATGTGGGAGAGAGAGAGAGTGAGTGAGTGTGGGAGAGAGAGAGAGAGAGTGATTGTGGAAGAGAGAGAGAGTGAGTGAGTGTGGGAGAGAGAGAGAGAGTGTATGAATTTGGGAGAGAGAGACAGAGTGTGTGTGTGGGAGATAGAGAGAGAGAGAGTGTAAGTGTGGGAGATAGAGAGAGAGATTGATTGAGTGTGGGAGAGAGAGAGAGAGCGAGTGAGCTTGGGAGAGAGAGAGAGTGAGCGTGTAAGTCTGGGAGAGAGTGTAAGCGAGTGAGTGTGGGAGAGAGAGAGACAGCGAGTGAGTGTGGGAGAGAGAGATAGAGTGAGTGAGTGTGGGAGAGAGAGAGTGAGATTGAGTTATTGTGGGAGAGAGAGAGAGAGAGGGGGAGAGTGAGTGAGTGTGGGAGAGAGAGAGGGAGAGTGAGTTAGTGTGGGAGAAAGAGAGAGAGAGAGAGTGTTTGAGTGTGGGAGAGAGAGAGAGAGATTGAGTGTGTGGGAGAGAGTGAGAGCAAGCGTGTGAGTCTGGGAGAGAGAGCGAGCGAATGAGTATGGGAGAGAGAGAGAGCGAGTGAGTGTGGGAGAGAGAGATAGAGTGAGTGAGTGTGGGAGAGAGAGAGTGAGAGTGAGTGAGTGTGGGAAAGTGAGAGTGAGTGAGTGTGGGAGTGAGAGAGTGAGTGAGTCTGGGAGAGACAGAGTGAGTGAGTGTGGGCGAGAGAGAATGAGTGAATGTGGGAGAGAGAGAATGAGTGAGTGTGGAAGAGAGATAGTGACAGTGAGTGAGTGTGGGAGAGAGAGTGAGTGAGTGTGGGAGAGAGTGAGAGAGAGAGAGTGAGTGAGTGTGGGAGTGAGAGAGTGGGAGTGAGTGAGTGTGGGAGAGAGAGAGTGAATGAGTGTGGGAGAGAGAGAGAGTGAGTGAGTGTGGGAGACAGAGAGTGGGACTGAGTGAGTGAGTGTGGTGGAGAGAGAGTGAGAGTGATTGAGTGTGGGAGAGAGAGAGTGATTGAGTGTGGGAGAGAGGGAGTGAATGAGTGTGGGAGAGAGAGTGAGTGAGTTTGGGAGAGAGAGTGAGTGAGTATGGGAGAGAGAGAGTGAGTGAATGTGGGAGAGAGAGAATGATTGAGTGTGGGAGAGAGAGTGAGAGTGAGTGAGTGTGGGAGAGAGAGAGAATGAGTGAATGTGGGAGAGAGTGAGTGTGTGTGGGAGAGAGAGAGTGAGAGTGAGCGAGTGTGGGAGAGAGAGTGAGTGAGTGAGTGTGGGTGAGAGATTGCGAAAATGAGTGAGTGCGGGAGAGAGTGAGAGAGAGTGAGTGAGTGTGGGAGATTGAGAGAGAGTGAGTGAGTGTGGGATAGAGACAGAGATAGAGTGAGTGAATGTGGGAGAGAGAGAGAGAGAGGGTGAGTGTGGGAGAGAGAGAGTGAGTGACTGTGGGAGAGAGAGTAAGAGTTAGTGAGTGTGGGAGAGAGGGAGAGAGAGAGTGAGTGAGTGTGGGAGAGAGAGATTGAGTGTGGGAGAGAGAGAGAGAGAGTGAGTGAGTGTGGGAGAGAGAGAGAGTGTGTGAGTGTGGGAGAGAGAGTGGGAGAGTGAGTGAGTGTGCGAGAGAGAGAGAGAGAGAGAGTGAGTGAGTGTGCAAGAGAGAGAGAGAGAGTGAGTGAGTGTGGGAGGGGGAGAGTGAGTGAGTGTGGGACAGATAGAGAGAGTGTATGTGGGAGACACAGTGAGAGAGAGAGAGAGTGTGAATGTGGGAGAGAGAGAGAGTGAGTGCATGTGGGAGAGAGAGCGAGCTAGTGAGTGTGTGTGAGAGAGAGAGAGAGAATGAGTGAGTGTGGGAAAGATTCAGATAGAGAGTTAGTGATTGCGGGAGAGTGAGAGAGAGAGTGAGTGAGTGAGTGTGGGAGAGAAAGAGAGAGAGAGTGTGAGCGAGTGAGTGTGGGAGGGAGAGTGTGGGAGTGAGTGAGTGTGGGAGAGAGAAAGTGAGTGAATATTGGAGAGAGTGAGTGTGGGAGAGAGAGAGTGAGTGACTGTGGGAGAGAGTGTGCGAGTGAGTGAGTGTGGGAGAGAGAGAGAGAGAGAGTGAGTGTGGGAGAGAGAGAGAGAGAGTGAGTGAGTGTGGTAGAGAGAGAGAGAGTGAGTGATTGTGGGAGGAAGAGAGTGAGAGTGTGTGAGTGTGGGAGAGAGAGAGTGAGAGTGAATGAGTGTTAGAGAGTGAGTGAGTGTGGGAGAGAGAGACTGGGAGTGAGTGAATGTGGGAGAGAGAGAGTGAGTGAGTGTGGGAGAGAGAGAGAGTGAGTGAGTGTGGGAGAGAGAGAGAGAGTGATTGTGGAAGAGAGAGAGAGTGAGTGAGTGTGGGAGAGAGAGAGAGAGTGTATGAATTTGGGAGAGAGAGACAGAGTGTGTGTGTGGGAGATAGAGAGAGAGAGAGTGTAAGTGTGGGAGAAAGAGAGAGAGATTCATTGAGTGTGGGAGAGTGAGAGAGAGAGCGAGTGAGCTTGGGAGTGAGAGAGAGTGAGCGTGTAAGTCTGGGAGAGAGTGTAAGCGAGTGAGTGTGGGAGAGAGAGAGACAGCGAGTGAGTGTGGGAGAGAGAGATAGAGTGAGTGAGTGTGGGAGAGAGAGAGTGAGATTGAGTTATTGTGGGAGAGAGAGAGAGAGAGGGATAGTGAGTGAGTGTGGGAGAGAGAGAGGGAGAGTGAGTTAGTGTGGGAGAAAGAGAGAGAGAGAGAGTGTTTGAGTGTGGGAGAGAGAGAGATTGAGTGAGTGTGGGAGAGAGTGAGAGCAAGCGTGTGAGTCTGGGAGAGAGAGCGAGCAAGTGAGTATGGGAGAGAGAGATAGCGAGTGAGTGTGGGAGAGAGAGATAGAGTGAGTGAGTGTGGGAGAGAGAGAGTGAGAGTGAGTGGGTGTGGGAAAGTGAGAGTGAGTGAGTGTGGGAGTGAGAGAGTGAGTGAGTCTGGGAGAGACAGAGTGAGTGAGTGTGGGCGAGAGAGAATGCGTGAATGTGGGAGAGAGAGAATGAGTGAGTGTGGAAGAGAGATAGTGACAGTGAGTGAGTGTGGGAGAGAGAGAGAGAGTCGTGATTGAGTGTGGGAGAGAGAGAGTGTTAGGGAGTGTGGGAGAGAGCGAGTGAGAGAGAGTGAGTGAGTGTGCGAGTGAGAGAGTGGGAGTGAGTGAGTGTGGGAGAGAGAGTGAATGAGTGTGGGAGAGAGAGTGAGTGAGTGTGGGAGACAGAGAGTGGGACTGAGTGAGTGAGTGTGGTGGAGAGAGAGTGAGAGTGATTGAGTGTGGGAGAGAGAGAGTGATTGAGTGTGGGAGAGAGGGAGTGAATGAGTGTGGGAGAGAGAGTGAGTGAGTTTGGGAGAGAGAGTGAGTGAGTATGGGAGAGAGAGAGTGAGTGAATGTGGGATAGAGAGAATGAATGAGTGTGGGAGAGAGAGTGAGAGTGAGTGAGTGTGGGAGAGAGAGAGAATGAGTGAATGTGGGAGAGAGTGAGTGTGTGTGGGAGAGAGAGAGTAAGAGTGAGCGAGTGTGGGAGAGAGAGTGAGTGAGTGAGTGTGGGTGAGAGATTGCGAAAATGAGTGAGTGCAGGAGAGAGTGAGAGAGAGAGTGAGTGAGTGTGGGAGAGAGAGAGAGATAGAGAGTGAGTGTGGGATAGAGACAGAGATAGAGTGAGTGAATGTGGGAGAGAGAGAGAGAGAGAGTGAGTGTGGGAGAGAGAGAGTGAGTGACTGTGGGAGAGAGAGTAAGAGTTAGTGAGTGTGGGAGAGAGGGAGAGAGAGAGTGAGTGAGTGTGGGAGAGAGAGATTGAGTGTGGGAGAGAGAGAGAGAGAGTGAGTGAGTGTGGGAGAGAGAGAGAGTGTGTGAGTGTGGGAGAGAGAGTGGGAGGGTGAGTGAGTGTGCGAGAGAGAGAGAGAGAGAGAGAGTGAGTGAGTGTGCAAGAGAGAGAGAGAGAGTGAGTGATTGTGGGAGAGAGAGAGAGAGTGAGTGATTGTGGGAGAGAGAGAGAGAGAGAGTGAGTGTGGGAGATAGAGTGAGAGAGAGTGTGAGTGTGGGGGAGAGAGAGAGAGAGTGAGTGAGTGTGGGAGAGAGAGTGAGAGAGTGACTCAGTGTGGGAGAGAGAGAGATTGAGTGACCGTGGGAGAGAGAGAGATTGAGTGATTGTGTGAGAGAGTGAGAGTGAGTGATTTTGGGAGTGAGAGAGAATGAGTGAGTGTGGGAGAGAGAGAGAGAGTGAGTGAGTGTGGGAGAGAGAGAGAGAGAGAGTGAGTGAGTGAGTGTGGGAGAGAGAGAGAGAGAGTGAGTGTGTGGGAGAGAGTGAGAGAGAGTGAGTGAGTGTGGGAGAGAGAGAGAGAGTGAGTGAGTGTGGGAGAGAGAGAGAGAGAGAGTGAGTGAGTGAGTGTGGGAGAGAGAGAGGGAGAGTGTCTGTGTGGGAGAGAGTGAGAGAGAGAGAGTGAGTGTGGGATAGAGACAGAGATAGAGTGAGTGAATGTGGGAGAGAGAGAGAGAGAGAGAGTGAGTGTGGGAGAGAGAGAGTGAGTGACTGTGGGAGAGAGAGTAAGAGTTAGTGAGTGTGGGAGAGAGGGAGAGTGAGTGAATGTGGGAGAGAGAGAGAGAGTGTGTGGGAGATAGAGAGAGAGAGTGTGATTGTGGGAGAGAGAGCGAGAGATTGAATGAGTGTGGGAGAGAGAAAGTGAGTGAGTGAGTGTGGGAGAGAGAGAGAGCGAGCGTGTGAGTCTGGGAGAGAAAGCGAGCGAGTGAGTGTGGGAGAGAGACAGAGCGAGTGAGTGTGGGAGACAGAGAGAGTGAGTGAGTGTGGGAGAGAGTTAGAGTGAGTTATTGTGGGAGAGAAAGTGAGAGTGAGTGAGTGTGGGAGAGAGAGTGAGTGAGTGTGGGAGTGTTAGAGAGAGTGTGTGAGTGAGTGAGTGTGGGAGAGAGAGAGATAGAGTGAGTGAATGTGGGAGAGAGAGAGAGAGAGTGAGTGTGGGAGAGAGAGAATGAGTGAGTGTGGAAGAGAGATAGTGACAGTGAGTGAGTGTGGGAGAGAGAGAGAGAGTCGTGATTGAGTGTGGGAGAGAGAGAGTGTTAGGGAGTGTGGGAGAGAGCGAGACAGAGAGAGTGAGTGAGTGTGCGAGTGAGAGAGTGGGAGTGATTGAGTGTGGGAGAGAGAGTGAATGAGTGTGGGAGAGAGAGTGAGTGAGTGTGGGAGACAGAGAGTGGGACTGAGTGAGTGAGTGTGGTGGAGAGAGAGTGAGAGTGATTGAGTGTGGGAGGGAGAGAGTGATTGAGTGTGGGAGAGAGGGAGTGAATGAGTGTGGGAGAGAGAGTGAGTGAGTTTGGGAGAGAGAGTGAGTGAGTATGGGAGAGAGAGAGTGAGTAAATGTGGGAGAGAGAGAATGATTGAGTGTGGGAGAGAGAGTGAGAGTGAGTGAGTGTGGGAGAGAGAGAGAATGAGTGAATGTGGGAGAGAGTGAGTGTGTGTGGGAGAGAGAGAGTGAGAGTGAGCGAGTGTGGGAGAGAGAGTGAGTGAGTGAGTGTGGGTGAGAGATTGCGAAAATGAGTGAGTGCGGGAGAGAGTGAGAGAGAGAGTGAGTGAGTGTGGGAGAGAGAGAGGGTGTGTGAGTGTGGGAGAGAGAGTGGGAGAGTGAGTGAGTGTGCGAGAGAGAGAGAGAGAGAGAGTGAGTGAGTGTGCAAGAGAGAGAGAGAGAGTGAGTGAGTGTGGGAGGGGGAGAGTGAGTGAGTGTGGGACAGATAGAGAGAGTGTATGTGGGAGACACAGTGAGAGAGAGAGAGTGTGAATGTGGGAGATAGAGAGAGAGAGTGTGAGTGTGGGAGAGAGAGAGAGAGTGTGAATCAGTGTGGGAGAGAGAGACTGAGAGTGAGTGAGTGTGGGAGAGAGAGACTGGGAGTGAGTGAATGTGGGAGAGAGAGAGTGAGTGAGTGTGGGAGAGAGAGAGAGTGAGTGAGTGTGGGAGAGAGAGAGAGAGAGTGATTGTGGAAGAGAGAGAGAGTGAGTGAGTGTGGGAGAGAGAGAGTGTATGAATTTGGCAGAGAGAGACAGAGTGTGTGTGTGGGAGATAGAGAGAGAGAGAGTGTAAGTGTGGGAGATAGAGAGAGAGATTGATTGAGTGTGGGAGAGAGAGAGAGAGCGAGTGAGCTTGGGAGAGAGAGAGAGTGAGCGTGTAAGTCTGGGAGAGAGTGTAAGCGAGTGAGTGTGGGAGAGAGAGAGACAGCGAGTGAGTGTGGGAGAGAGAGATAGAGTGAGTGAGTGTGGGAGAGAGAGAGTGAGATTGAGTTATTGTGGGAGAGAGAGAGAGAGAGGGGGAGAGTGAGTGAGTGTGGGAGAGAGAGAGGGAGAGTGAGTTAGTGTGGGAGAAAGAGAGAGAGAGAGAGTGTTTGAGTGTGGGAGAGAGAGAGAGAGATTGAGTGTGTGGGAGAGAGTGAGAGCAAGCGTGTGAGTCTGGGAGAGAGAGCGAGCAAGTGAGTATGGGAGAGAGAGAGAGCGCGTGAGTGTGGGAGAGAGAGATAGAGTGAGTGAGTGTGGGAGAGAGAGAGTGAGAGTGAGTGGGTGTGGGAAAGTGAGAGTGAGTGAGTGTGGGAGTGAGAGAGTGAGTGAGTCTGGGAGAGACAGAGTGAGTGAGTGTGGGTGAGAGAGAATGCGTGAATGTGGGAGAGAGAGAATGAGTGAGTGTGGAAGAGAGATAGTGACAGTGAGTGAGTGTGGGAGAGAGAGAGTGTTAGGGAGTGTGGGAGAGAGCGAGAGAGAGAGAGTGAGTGAGTGTGCGAGTGAGAGAGTGGGAGTGAGTGAGTGTGGGAGAGAGAGAGTGAATGAGTGTGGGAGAGAGAGAGAGTGAGTGAGTGTGGGAGACAGAGAGTGGGACTGAGTGAGTGAGTGTGGTGGAGAGAGAGTGAGAGTGATTGAGTGTGGGAGAGAGAGAGTGATTGAGTGTGGGCGAGAGGGAGTGAGTGAATGTGGGAGAGAGAGAATGATTGAGTGTGGGAGAGAGAGTGAGAGTGAGTGAGTGTGGGAGAGAGAGAGAATGAGTGAATGTGGGAGAGAGTGAGTGTGTGTGGGAGAGAGAGAGTGAGAGTGAGCGAGTGTGGGAGAGAGAGTGAGTGAGTGAGTGTGGGTGAGAGATTGCGAAAATGAGTGAGTGCGGGAGAGAGTGAGAGAGAGTGAGTGAGTGTGGGAGAGAGAGAGAGAGTGAGTGAGTGTGGGATAGAGACAGAGATAGAGTGAGTGAATGTGGGAGAGAGAGAGAGAGAGGGTGAGTGTGGGAGAGAGAGAGTGAGTGACTGTGGGAGAGAGAGTAAGAGTTAGTGAGTGTGGGAGAGAGGGAGACAGAGAGTGAGTGAGTGTGGGAGAGAGAGATTGAGTGTGGGAGAGAGAGAGAGAGAGTGAGTGAGTGTGGGAGAGAGAGAGAGTGTGTCAGTGTGGGAGAGAGAGTGGGAGAGTGAGTGAGTGTGCGAGAGAGAGAGAGAGAGAGAGTGAGTGAGTGTGCAAGAGAGAGAGAGAGAGTGAGTGAGTGTGGGAGGGGGAGAGTGAGTGAGTGTGGGACAGATAGAGAGAGTGTATGTGGGAGACACAGTGAGAGAGAGAGAGTGTGAATGTGGGAGAGAGAGAGAGAGTGAGTGCATGTGGGAGAGAGAGAGAGCGAGCGAGTGATTGTGGGAGAGAGAGCGAGCTAGTGATTGTGTGTGAGAGAGAGAGAGAGAATGAGTGAGTGTGGGAAAGATTCAGATAGAGATTTAGTGAGTGCGGGAGAGTGAGAGAGAGAGTGAGTGAGTGAGTGTGGGAGAGATAGAGAGAGAGAGTGTGAGCGAGTGAGTGTGGGAGGGAGAGTGTGGGAGTGAGTGAGTGTGGGAGAGAGAAAGTGAGTGAATATTGGAGAGAGTGAGTGTGGGAGAGAGAGAGTGAGTGACTGTGGGAGAGAGTGTGCGAGTGAGTGAGTGTGGGAGAGAGAGAGAGAGAGTGAGTGTGGGAGAGAGAGAGTAAGTGAGCGTGGTAGAGAGAGAGAGAGTGAGTGATTGTGGGAGGAAGAGAGTGAGAGTGTGTGAGTGTGGGAGAGAGAGAGTGAGAGTGAATGAGTGTTAGAGAGTGAGTGAGTGTGGGAGTGAGAGACTGGGAGTGAGTGAATGTGGGAGAGAGAGAGTGAGTGAGTGTGGGACAGAGAGTGAGAGTGTGCGAGTGGGGGAGAGAGAGAGAGTGAGTGAGTGTGGGAGAGAGAGACAGTGAGTAAGTGAGGGAGAGAGAGAGAGTGAGTGAGTGTGGGCCAGAGGGAGAGAGTGAGTGAGTGTGGGACAGAGAGTGAGAGTGTGCGACTGGGGGAGAGAGAGAGAGTGAGTGAGTGTGGGAGAGAGAGACAGTGAGTAAGTGAGGGAGAGAGAGAGAGTGAGTGAGTGTGGGCCAGAGGGAGAGAGTGAGTGAGTGTGGGAGAGAGAGAGAGAGAGTGAGTGATTGTGGGAGAGAGACAGAAAGAGAGTGAGTGAATGTGGGAGAGAGAGAGTGAGTGAGTATGGGAGAGAGAGAGAGAGTGAGTGATTGTGGGAGAGAGAGAGAGAGAGTGTGAGTGTGGGAGATAGAGTGAGAGAGAGTGTGAGTGTGGGGGAGAGAGAGAGAGAGTGAGTGAGTGTGGGAGTGAGAGTGAGAGAGTGACTCAGTGTGGGAGAGAGAGAGATTGAGTGACCGTGGGAGAGAGAGAGATTGAGTGATTGTGTGAGAGAGTGAGAGTGAGTGATTTTGAGAGAGAGAGAGATTGAGTGAGTGTGGGAGAGAGAGAGAGAGTGAGTGAGTGTGTGAGAGAGAGAGAGAGAGAGTGAGTGAGTGAGTGTGGGAGAGAGTGAGAGAGAGTGAGTGTGGGGGAGAGAGGGTGAGTGAGTGTGGGAGAGATTGAGTGAGAGTGAGCGAGTGTGGGAGAGAGAGAGAGTGAGTGAGTGTGGGAGAGAGAGACAGTGAGTAAGTGAGGGAGAGAGAGAGAGTGAGTGAGTGTGGGCCAGAGGGAGAGAGTGAGTGAGTGTGGGGGGAGAGAGAGAGAGAGAGTGAGTGATTGTGGGAGAGAGACAGAGAGAGAGTGAGTGAATGTGGGAGAGAGAGAGTGAGTGAGTATGGGAGAGAGAGAGAGAGTGAGTGATTGTGGGAAAGAGAGAGAGAGAGAGTGAGAGTGGGAGATAGAGTGAGAGAGAGTGTGAGTGTGGGGGAGAGAGAGAGAGAGTGAGTGAGTGTGGGAGAGAGAGTGAGAGAGTGACTCAGTGTGGGAGAGAGAGAGATTGAGTGACCGTGGGAGAGAGAGAGATTGAGTGATTGTGTGAGAGAGTGAGAGTGAGTGATTTTGGGAGTGAGAGAGAATGAGTGAGTGTGGGAGAGAGAGAGAGAGTGAGTGAGTGTGGGAGAGAGAGAGAGAGAGAGTGAGTGAGTGAGTGTGGGAGAGAGAGAGAGAGAGTGAGTGTGTGGGAGAGAGTGAGAGAGAGTGAGTGAGTGTGGGAGAGAGAGAGAGAGTGAGTGAGTGTGGGAGAGAGAGAGAGAGAGAGTGAGTGAGTGAGTGTGGGAGAGAGAGAGAGAGAGTGTGTGTGTGGGAGAGAGTGAGAGAGAGAGAGTGAGTGTGGGATAGAGACAGAGATAGAGTGAGTGAATGTGGGAGAGAGAGAGAGAGAGTGAGTGTGGGAGAGAGAGAGTGAGTGACTGTGGGAGAGAGAGTAAGAGTTAGTGAGTGTGGGAGAGAGGGAGAGTGAGTGAATGTGGGAGAGAGAGAGAGAGTGTGTGGGAGATAGAGAGAGAGAGTGTGATTGTGGGAGAGAGAGCGAGAGATTGAATGAGTGTGGGAGAGAGAAAGTGAGTGAGTGTGGGAGAGAGAGAGAGCGAGCGTGTGAGTCTGGGAGAGAAAGCGAGCGAGTGAGTGCGGGAGAGAGACAGAGCGAGTGAGTGTGGGAGAGAGAGAGAGAGTGAGTGAGTGTGGGAGAGAGTTAGAGTGAGTTATTGTGGGAGAGAAAGTGAGAGTGAGTGAGTGTGGGAGTGTTAGAGAGAGTGTGTGAGTGAGTGAGTGTGGGAGAGAGAGAGATAGAGTGAGTGAATGTGGGAGAGAGAGAGAGAGAGAGTGAGTGTGGGAGAGAGAGAATGAGTGAGTGTGGAAGAGAGATAGTGACAGTGAGTGAGTGTGGGAGAGAGAGAGAGAGTCGTGATTGAGTGTGGGAGAGAGAGAGTGTTAGGGAGTGTGGGAGAGAGCGAGACAGAGAGAGTGAGTGAGTGTGCGAGTGAGAGAGTGGGAGTGATTGAGTGTGGGAGAGAGAGTGAATGAGTGTGGGAGAGAGAGTGAGTGAGTGTGGGAGACAGAGAGTGGGACTGAGTGAGTGAGTGTGGTGGAGAGAGAGTGAGAGTGATTGAGTGGGGGAGGGAGAGAGTGATTGAGTGTGGGAGAGAGGGAGTGAATGAGTGTGGGAGAGAGAGTGAGTGAGTTTGGGAGAGAGAGTGAGTGAGTATGGGAGAGAGAGAGTGAGTAAATGTGGGAGAGAGAGAGTGAGAGTGAGCGAGTGTGGGAGAGAGAGTGAGTGAGTGAGTGTGGGTGAGAGATTGCGAAAATGAGTGAGTGCGGGAGAGAGTGAGAGAGAGAGTGAGTGAGTGTGGGAGAGAGAGAGAGAGAGAGAGTGAGTGTGGGATAGAGACAGAGATAGAGTGAGTGAATGTGGGAGAGAGAGAGAGAGAGTGAGTGTGGGAGAGAGAGAGTGAGTGACTGTGGGAGAGAGAGTAAGAGTTAGTGAGTGTGGGAGAGAGGGAGAGAGAGAGTGAGTGAATGTGGGAGAGAGAGATTGAGTGTGGGAGAGAGAGAGAGTGAGTGAGTGTGGGAGAGAGAGAGAGTGTGTGAGTGTGGGAGAGAGAGTGGGAGAGTGAGTGAGTGTGCGAAGAGAGAGAGAGAGAGAGTGAGTGAGAGTGCAAGAGAGAGAGAGAGAGTGAGTGAGTGTGGGAGGGGGAGAGTGAGTGAGTGTGGGACAGATAGAGAGAGTGTATGTGGGAGACACAGTGAGAGAGAGAGAGTGTGAATGTGGGAGATAGAGAGAGAGAGTGTGAGTGTGGGAGAGAGAGAGAGAGTGTGAATCAGTGTGGGAGAGAGAGACTGAGAGTGAGTGAGTGTGGGAGAGAGAGACTGGGAGTGAGTGAATGTGGGACAGAGAGAGAGTGAGTGAGTGTGGGAGAGAGAGAGAGAGAGTGATTGTGGAAGAGAGAGAGAGTGAGTGAGTGTGGGAGAGAGAGAGAGAGTGTATGAATTTGGGAGAGAGAGACAGAGAGTGTGTGTGGGAGATAGAGAGAGAGAGAGTGTAAGTGTGGGAGATAGAGAGAGAGATTGATTGAGTGTGGGAGAGAGAGAGAGAGCGAGTGAGCTTGGGAGAGAGAGAGAGTGAGCGTGTAAGTCTGGGAGAGAGTGTAAGCGAGTGAGTGTGGGAGAGAGAGAGACAGCGAGTGAGTGTGGGAGAGAGAGATAGAGTGAGTGAGTGTGGGAGAGAGAGAGTGAGATTGAGTTATTGTGGGAGAGAGAGAGAGAGGGGGAGAGTGAGTGAGTGTGGGAGAGAGAGAGGGAGAGTGAGTTAGTGTGGGAGAAAGAGAGAGAGAGAGAGTGTTTGAGTGTGGGAGAGAGAGAGAGAGATTGAGTGTGTGGGAGAGAGTGAGAGCAAGCGTGTGAGTCTGGGAGAGAGAGCGAGCAAGTGAGTATGGGAGAGAGAGAGAGCGAGTGAGTGTGGGAGAGAGAGAGTGAGAGTGAGTGGGTGTGGGAAAGTGAGAGTGAGTGAGTGTGGGAGTGAGAGAGTGAGTGAGTCTGGGAGAGACAGAGTGAGTGAGTGTGGGCGAGAGAGAATGCGTGAATGTGGGAGAGAGAGAATGAGTGAGTGTGGAAGAGAGATAGTGACAGTGAGTGAGTGTGGGAGAGAGAGAGTGTTAGGGAGTGTGGGAGAGAGCGAGAGAGAGAGAGTGAGTGAGTGTGCGAGTGAGAGAGTGGGAGTGAGTGAGTGTGGGAGAGAGAGTGAATGAGTGTGGGAGAGAGAGAGAGTGAGTGAGTGTGGGAGACAGAGAGTGGGACTGAGTGAGTGAGTGTGGTGGAGAGAGAGTGAGAGTGATTGAGTGTGGGAGAGAGAGAGTGATTGAGTGTGGGAGAGAGGGAGTGAATGAGTGTGGGAGAGAGAGTGAGTGAGTTTGGGAGAGAGAGTGAGTGAGTATGGGAGAGAGAGAGTGAGTGAATGTGGGAGAGATAGAATGATTGAGTGTGGGAGAGAGAGTGAGAGTGAGTGAGTGTGGGAGAGAGAGAGAATGAGTGAATGTGGGAGAGAGTGAGTGTGTGTGGGAGAGAGAGAGTGAGAGTGAGCGAGTGTGGGAGAGAGAGTGAGTGAGTGAGTGTGGGTGAGAGATTGCGAAAATGAGTGAGTGCGGGAGAGAGTGAGAGAGAGAGTGAGTGAGTGTGGGAGAGATAGAGAGAGAGAGTGAGTGTGGGATAGAGACAGAGATAGAGTGAGTGAATGTGGGAGAGAGAGAGAGAGTGAGTGTGGGAGAGAGAGAGTGAGTGACAGTGGGAGAGAGAGTAAGAGTTAGTGAGTGTGGGAGAGAGGGAGAGAGAGAGTGAGTGAGTGTGGGAGAGAGAGATTGAGTGTGGGAGAGAGAGAGAGTGAGTGAGTGTGGGAGAGAGAGAGAGTGTGTGAGTGTGGGAGAGAGAGTGGGAGAGTGAGTGAGTGTGCGAGAGAGAGAGAGAGAGAGAGAGTGAGTGAGTGTGCAAGAGAGAGAGAGAGAGTGAGTGAGTGTGGGAGGGGGAGAGTGAGTGAGTGTGGGACAGATAGAGAGAGTGTATGTGGGAGACACAGTGAGAGAGAGAGAGTGTGAATGTGGGAGATAGAGAGAGAGAGTGTGAGTGTGGGAGAGAGAGAGAGAGTGTGAATCAGTGTGGGAGAGAGAGACTGAGAGTGAGTGAGTGTGGGAGAGAGAGACTGGGAGTGAGTGAATGTGGGACAGAGAGAGAGTGAGTGAGTGTGGGAGAGAGAGAGAGAGAGTGATTGTGGAAGAGAGAGAGAGTGAGTGAGTGTGGGACAGAGAGAGAGAGTGTATGAATTTTGGAGAGAGAGACAGAGTGTGTGTGTGGGAGATAGAGAGAGAGAGAGTGTAAGTGTGGGAGATAGAGAGAGAGATTGATTGAGTGTGGGAGAGAGAGAGAGAGCGAGTGAGCTTGGGAGAGAGAGAGAGTGAGCGTGTAAGTCTGGGAGAGAGTGTAAGCGAGTGAGTGTGGGAGAGAGAGAGACAGCGAGTGAGTGTGGGAGAGAGAGATAGAGTGAGTGAGTGTGGGAGAGAGAGAGTGAGATTGAGTTATTGTGGGAGAGAGAGAGAGAGAGGGGGAGAGTGAGTGAGTGTGGGAGAGAGAGAGGGAGAGTGAGTTAGTGTGGGAGAAAGAGAGAGAGAGAGAGTGTTTGAGTGTGGGAGAGAGAGAGAGAGATTGAGTGTGTGGGAGAGAGTGAGAGCAAGCGTGTGAGTCTGGGAGAGAGAGCGAGCAAGTGAGTATGGGAGAGAGAGAGAGCGAGTGAGTGTGGGAGAGAGAGATAGAGTGAGTGAGTGTGGGAGAGAGAGAGTGAGAGTGAGTGGGTGTGGGAAAGTGAGAGTGAGTGAGTGTGGGAGTGAGAGAGTGAGTGAGTCTGGGAGAGACAGAGTGAGTGAGTGTGGGCGAGAGAGAATGCGTGAATGTGGGAGAGAGAGAATGAGTGAGTGTGGAAGAGAGATAGTGACAGTGAGTGAGTGTGGAAGAGAGAGAGTGTTAGGGAGTGTGGGAGAGAGCGAGAGAGAGAGAGTGAGTGAGTGTGCGAGTGAGAGAGTGGGAGTGAGTGAGTGTGGGAGAGAGAGAGTGAATGAGTGTGGGAGAGAGAGAGAGTGAGTGAGTGTGGGAGACAGAGAGTGGGACTGAGTGAGTGAGTGTGGTGGAGAGAGAGTGAGAGTGAGTGAGTGTGGGAGAGAGAGAGAATGAGTGAATGTGGGAGAGAGTGAGTGTGTGTGGGAGAGAGAGAGTGAGAGTGAGCGAGTGTGGGAGAGAGAGTGAGTGAGTGAGTGTGGGTGAGAGATTGAGAAAATGAGTGAGTGCGGGAGAGAGTGAGAGAGAGTGAGTGAGTGTGGGAGATTGAGAGAGAGTGAGTGAGTGTGGGATAGAGACAGAGAGAGAGTGAGTGAATGTGGGAGAGAGAGAGAGAGAGGGTGAGTGTGGGAGAGAGAGAGTGAGTGACTGTGGGAGAGAGAGTAAGAGTTAGTGAGTGTGGGAGAGAGGGAGAGAGAGAGTGAGTGAGTGTGGGAGAGAGAGATTGAGTGTGGGAGAGAGAGAGAGAGAGTGAGTGAGTGTGGGAGAGAGAGAGAGTGTGTGAGTGTGGGAGAGAGAGTGGGAGAGTGAGTGAGTGTGCGAGAGAGAGTGAGAGAGAGAGTGAGTGAGTGTGCAAGAGAGAGAGAGAGAGTGAGTGAGTGTGGGAGGGGGAGAGTGAGTGAGTGTGGGACAGATAGAGAGAGTGTATGTGGGAGACACAGTGAGAGAGAGAGAGTGTGAATGTGGGAGAGAGAGAGAGTGAGTGCATGTGGGAGAGAGAGCGAGCTAGTGAGTGTGTGTGAGAGAGAGAGAGAATGAGTGAGTGTGGGAAAGATTCAGATAGAGAGTTAGTGAGTGCGGGAGAGTGAGAGAGAGAGTGAGTGAGTGAGTGTGGGAGAGATAGAGAGAGAGAGTGTGAGCGAGTGAGTGTGGGAGGGAGAGTGTGGGAGTGAGTGAGTGTGGGAGAGAGAAAGTGAGTGAATATTGGAGAGAGTGAGTGTGGGAGAGAGAGAGTGAGTGACTGTGGGAGAGAGTGTGAGAGTGAGTGAGTGTGGGAGAGAGAGAGAGAGAGAGTGAGTGTGGGAGAGAGAGAGAGAGAGAGAGTGAGTGTGGTAGAGAGAGAGAGAGTGAGTGATTGTGGGAGGAAGAGAGTGAGAGTGTGTGAGTGTGGGAGAGAGAGAGTGAGAGTGAATGAGTGTTAGAGAGTGAGTGAGTGTGGGAGAGAGAGACTGGGAGTGAGTGAATGTGGGAGAGAGAGAGTGAGTGAGTGTGGGAGAGAGAGAGAGTGAGTGAGTGTGGGAGAGAGAGAGAGAGTGATTGTGGAAGAGAGAGAGAGTGAGTGAGTGTGGGAGAGAGAGAGAGAGTGTATGAATTTGGGAGAGAGAGACAGAGAGTGTGTGTGGGAGATAGAGAGAGAGAGAGTGTAAGTGTGGGAGATAGAGAGAGAGATTCATTGAGTGTGGGAGAGTGAGAGAGAGAGCGAGTGAGCTTGGGAGTGAGAGAGAGTGAGCGTGTAAGTCTGGGAGAGAGTGTAAGCGAGTGAGTGTAGGAGAGAGAGAGACAGCGAGTGAGTGTGGGAGAGAGAGATAGAGTGAGTGAGTGTGGGAGAGAGAGATAGAGTGAGTGAGTGTGGGAGAGAGAGTGAGATTGATTTATTGTGGGAGAGAGAGAGAGAGAGAGGGATAGTGAGTGAGTGTGGGAGAGAGAGAGGGAGAGTGAGTTAGTGTGGGAGAAAGAGAGAGAGAGAGAGTGTTTGAGTGTGGGAGAGAGAGAGATTGAGTGAGTGTGGGAGAGAGTGAGAGCAAGCGTGTGAGTCTGGGAGAGAGAGCGAGCAAGTGAGTATGGGAGAGAGAGATAGCGAGCGAGTGTGGGAGAGAGAGATAGAGTGAGTGAGTGTGGGAGAGAGAGAGTGAGAGTGAGTGGGTGTGGGAAAGTGAGAGTGAGTGAGTGTGGGAGTGAGAGAGTGAGTGAGTCTGGGAGAGACAGAGTGAGTGAGTGTGGGTGAGAGAGAATGCGTGAATGTGGGAGAGAGAGAATGAGTGAGTGTGGAAGAGAGATAGTGACAGTGAGTGAGTGTGGGAGAGAGAGAGTGTTAGGGAGTGTGGGAGAGAGCGAGAGAGAGAGAGTGAGTGAGTGTGCGAGTGAGAGAGTGGGAGTGAGTGAGTGTGGGAGAGAGAGAGTGAATGAGTGTGGGAGAGAGAGAGAGTGAGTGAGTGTGGGAGACAGAGAGTGGGACTGAGTGAGTGAGTGTGGTGGAGAGAGAGTGAGAGTGATTGTGTGTGGGAGAGAGGGAGTGAATGAGTGTGGGAGAGAGAGTGAGTGAGTTTGGGAGAGAGAGTGAGTGAGTATGGGAGAGAGAGAGTGAGTGAATGTGGGAGAGAGAGAATGATTGAGTGTGGGAGAGAGAGTGAGAGTGAGTGAGTGTGGGAGAGAGAGAGAATGAGTGAATGTGGGAGAGAGTGAGTGTGTGTGGGAGAGAGAGAGTGAGAGTGAGCGAGTGTGGGAGAGTGAGTGAGTGAGTGAGTGTGGGTGAGAGATTGCGAAAATGAGTGAGTGCGGGAGAGAGTGAGAGTGAGTGAGTGTGGGAGAGAGAGAGAGAGAGTGAGTGAGTGTGGGATAGAGACAGAGATAGAGTGAGTGAATGTGGGAGAGAGAGAGAGAGACGGTGAGTGTGGGAGAGAGAGAGTGAGTGACTGTGGGAGAGAGAGTAAGAGTTAGTGAGTGTGGGAGAGAGGGAGAGAGAGAGTGAGTGAGTGTGGGAGAGAGAGATTGAGTGTGGGAGAGAGAGAGAGAGAGTGAGTGAGTGTGGGAGAGAGAGAGAGTGTGTGAGTGTGGGAGAGAGAGTGGGAGAGTGAGTGAGTGTGCGAGAGAGAGAGAGAGAGAGTGAGTGAGTGTGCAAGAGGGAGAGAGAGAGTGAGTGAGTGTGGGAGGGGGAGAGTGAGTGAGTGTGGGACAGATAGAGAGAGTGTATGTGGGAGACACAGTGAGAGAGAGAGAGTGTGAATGTGGGAGAGAGAGAGAGAGTGAGTGCATGTGGGAGAGAGAGAGAGCGAGCGAGTGATTGTGGGAGAGAGAGCGAGCTAGTGAGTGTGTGTGAGAGAGAGAGAGAGAATGAGTGAGTGTGGGAAAGATTCAGATAGAGAGTTAGTGAGTGCGGGAGAGTGAGAGAGAGAGTGAGTGAGTGAGTGTGGGAGAGATAGAGAGAGAGAGTGTGAGCGAGTGAGTGTGGGAGGGAGAGTGTGGGAGTGAGTGAGTGTGGGAGAGAGAAAGTGAGTGAATATTGGAGAGAGTGAGTGTGGGAGAGAGAGAGTGAGTGACTGTGGGAGAGAGTGTGCGAGTGAGTGAGTGTGGGAGAGAGAGAGAGAGAGTGAGTGTGGGAGAGAGAGAGAGAGTGAGTGAGTGTGGTAGAGAGAGAGAGAGTGAGTGATTGTGGGAGGAAGAGAGTGAGGGTGCGTGAGTGTGGGAGAGAGAGAGTGAGAGTGAATGAGTGTTAGAGAGTGAGTGAGTATGGGAGAGAGAGTGACTGAGTGTGGGAGAGACAGAGTGAGTGAGTGTGGGAGAGAGAGAATGAGTGAATGTGGGAGAGAGAGAATGAGTGAGTGTGGGATAGAGAGAGTGAGAATGAGTGACTGTTGGAGAGAGAGAGAGAGAGAGTGAGTGAGTGTGGGAGAGAATTAGAGAGAGTGAGTGAGTGAGTGTGGGAGAGAGAGAGAGAGAGTGAGTGAGTGTGGGAGAGAACGAGAGAGAGAGTGAGTGAGTGGGAGAGAGAGAGTGAGTGATTTTGGGAGATAGATTGAGTGAGTATGGCAGTGAGAGAGTGAGTGATTATAGGAGAGAGAGAGTGAGAATGAGTGAGTGTGGGAGAGAGCGAGAGAGAGAGTGAGTGAGTGTGGGAGTGACAGAGTGGGAGTGATTGAGTGTGGGAGAGAGAGAGTGAGTGAGTGTGGGAGAGAATGTGTGTGAGTGTGGGAGAGAGAGAGTGGGAGTGAGTGAGTCAGTGTGGGGGAGAGAGAGTGAGAGTGATTGACTGTGGGAGAGAGAGAGTGATTGAGTGTGTGAGAGTGAGAGCATGAGTGAGTGTGGGAGAGAGAGTGAGTGAGTGTGGGAGAGAGAGAGTGAGTGAGTGTGGGACAGAGTGTGAGAGTGTGTGAGTGGGGGAGAGAGAGAGAGTGAGTGAGTGTGGGAGAGAGAGACAGTGAGTAAGTGAGGGAGAGAGAGAGTGAGTGAGTGTGGGCCAGAGGGAGAGAGTGAGTGAGCGTGAGAGAGAGAGAGAGAGTGTGAGTGTGTGAGAGAGACAGAGAGAGAGTGAGTGAATGTGGGAGAGAGAGAGTGAGTATGGGAGAGAGAGAGAGAGTGAGTGATTGTGGGAGAGAGAGAGTGTGAGTGTGGGAGATAGAGTGAGAGAGAGTGTGAGTGTGGGGGAGAGAGAGAGAGAGTGAGTGAGTGTGGGAGAGAGAGTGAGAGAGTGACTCAGTGTGGGAGAGAGAGAGATTGAGTGACCGTGGGAGAGAGAGAGATTGAGTGATTGTGTGAGAGAGTGAGAGTGAGTGATTTTGGGAGTGAGAGAGAGTGAGTGAGTGTGGGAGAGAGAGAGAGAGTGAGTGAGTGTGGGAGAGAGAGAGAGAGAGAGAGTGAGTGAGTGAGTGTGGGAGAGAGAGAGAGTGTGCGTGTGTGGGAGAGAGAGAGAGAGTGAGTGAGTGTGGGAGAGGGAGAATGAGAGTGCGTGAGTGTGGGAGAGAGAGAGTGGGAGTGAGTGAGTGTGGGAGATAGAGAGAGTGAGTGAGTGTGGGAGAGAGAGAGAGAGAGTGAGTGAGTGTGGGAGCGAGAGAGAGTGAGTGAATGTGGGAGAGAGAGAGAGAGAGTGAGTGAGTGTGGGAGAGAGAGAGAGAAAGTGAGTGTGGGGGAGAGAGAGAGAGAGAGTGTGAGTGTGGGAGAGAGAGAGTGTGAGTGAGTGTGGGAGAGAGTGAGAGTGGGTGAGTGTGGGAGAGAGAGAGAGTGAGTGTGGGAGAGAGAGAGAGAGTGAGTGAGTGTGGGAGAGATAGAGAGAGCGAGTGAATGAGTGAGTGTGGGAGAGAGAGACAGTGAGTGATTGTGGGAGAGAGAGATAGTGAGTGAGTGTGGGAGAGAGTGAGAGTGGGTGAGTGTGGGAGAGAGAGAGAGAGAGAGTGAGTGTGGGAGAGAGAGAGAGAGAGTGAGTGAGTGTGGGAGAGAGAGAGAGAGCGAGTGAATGAGTGATTGTGGGAGAGAGAGATAGAGAGAGACGGAGAGTGTGAGTGTGGGAGAGAGAGAGTGTGAGTGAGTGTGGGAGAGAGTGAGAGTGGGTGAGTGTGGGAGAGAGAGAGTGAGAGTGAGTGAATGTGGGAGAGTGAGTGAGTATGGGAGAGAGAGAGTGACTGAGTGTGGGAGAGACAGAGTGAGTGAGTGTGGGAGAGAGAGAATGAGTGAATGTGGGAGAGAGAGAATGAGTGAGTGTGGGATAGAGAAAGTGAGAATGAGTGAGTGTTGGAGAGAGAGACAGAGAGAGTGAGTGAGTGAGTGTGGGAGAGAATTAGAGAGAGTGAGTGAGTGAGTGTGGGAGAGAGAGAGAGAGAGTGAGTGAGTGTGGGAGAGAGCGAGAGAGAGAGTGAGTGAGTGTGGGAGTGAGAGAGTGGGAGTGAGTGAGTGTGGGAGAGAGAGAGAGAGTGAGTGTGGGAGAGAGTGTGTGTGAGTGTGGGAGAGAGAGATTGGGAGTGAGTGAGTGAGTGTGGGGGAGAGAGAGTGAGAGTGATTGACTGTGGGAGAGAAAAAGTGATTGAGTGTGCGAGAGTGAGAGCATGAGTGAGTGTGGGAGAGAGAGTGAGTGAGTGTGGGGGAGAGAGGGTGAGTGAGTGTGGGACAGAGAGTGAGAGTGTGCGAGTGGGGGAGAGAGAGAGAGTGAGTGAGTGTGGGAGAGAGAGACAGTGAGTAAGTGAGGGAGAGAGAGAGAGTGAGTGAGTGTGGGCCAGAGGGAGAGAGTGAGTGAGTGTGGGGGGAGAGAGAGAGAGAGAGTGAGTGATTGTGGGAGAGAGACAGAGAGAGAGTGAGTGAATGTGGGAGAGAGAGAGTGAGTGAGTATGGGAGAGAGAGAGAGTGAGTGATTGTGGGAGAGAGAGAGAGAGAGTGTGAGTGTGGGAGATAGAGTGAGAGAGAGTGTGAGTGTGGGGGAGACAGAGAGAGAGTGAGTGAGTGTGGGAGAGAGAGTGAGAGAGTGACTCAGTGTGGGAGAGAGAGAGATTGAGTGACCGTGGGAGAGAGAGAGATTGAGTGATTGTGTGAGAGAGTGAGAGTGAGTGATTTTGGGAGTGAGAGAGAATGAGTGAGTGTGGGAGAGAGAGAGAGTGAGTGAGTGTGGGAGAGAGAGAGAGAGAGAGTGAGTGAGTGAGTGTGGGAGAGAGAGAGAGAGAGTGTGTGTGTGGGAGAGAGTGAGAGAGAGTGAGTGAGTGTGGGAGAGGGAGAATGAGAGTGCGTGAGTGTGGGAGAGAGAGAGTGGGAGTGAGTGAGTGTGGGAGATAGAGAGAGTGAGTGAGTGTGGGAGAGAGAG
The DNA here is from genome assembly GCF_017639515.1 of Carcharodon carcharias. NCBI lineage: Eukaryota > Metazoa > Chordata > Chondrichthyes > Lamniformes > Lamnidae > Carcharodon > Carcharodon carcharias. Next base: position 81,215,631 of record NC_054481.1, on the reverse strand, counting down.
ATAGAGTGAGTGAGTGTGGGAGCGAGAGAGAGTGAGTGAATGTGGGAGAGAGAGAGAGTGAGTGAGTGAGTGTGGGAGAGAGAGAGAGAAAGTGAGTGTGGGGGAGAGAGAGAGAGAGAGTGTGAGTGTGGGAGAGAGAGAGTGTGAGTGAGTGTGGGAGAGAGAGAGAGTGAGTGTGGGAGAGAGAGAGAGTGAGTGATTGTGGGAGAGAGAGAGAGAGAGTGTGTGAGTGTGGGAGAGAGAGTGAGAAAAAGTGTGAGTGTGGGAGAGGGAGACAGAGAGTGAGTGAGTGTCGGAGAGAGAGAGACTGAGTGAGAGAGTGTGGGAGAGAGAGAGAGATTGAGTGACCGTGGGAGAGAGAGAGATTGAGTGATTGTGTGAGAGAGTGAGAGTGAGTGATTTTGGGAGTGAGAGAGAATGAGTGAGTGTGGGAGAGAGAGAGAGTGAGTGAGTGTGGGAGAGAGAGAGAGAGAGAGTGAGTGAGTGAGTGTGGGAGAGAGAGAGAGAGAGTGTGTGTGTGGGAGAGAGTGAGAGAGAGTGAGTGAGTGTGGGAGAGGGAGAATGAGAGTGCGTGAGTGTGGGAGAGAGAGAGTGGGAGTGAGTGAGTGTGGGAGATAGAGAGAGTGAGTGAGTGTGGGAGAGAGAGATAGAGTGAGTGAGTGTGGGAGCGAGAGAGAGTGAGTGAATGTGGGAGAGAGAAAGAGTGAGTGAGTGAGTGTGGGAGAGAGAGAGAGAAAGTGAGTGTGGGGGAGAGAGAGAGAGAGAGTGTGAGTGTGGGAGAGAGAGAGTGTGAGTGAGTGTGGGAGAGAGAGAGAGTGAGTGTGGGAGAGAGAGAGAGAGTGAGTGTGGGAGAGATAGAACGAGTGAATGAGTGAGTGTGGGAGAGAGAGACAGTGAGTGATTGTGGGAGAGAGAGATAGTGAGTGAGTGTGGGAGAGAGTGAGAGTGGGTGAGTGTGGGAGAGAGAGAGAGAGAGAGTGAGTGTGGGAGAGAGAGAGAGAGTGAGTGAGTGTGGGAGAGAGAGAGAGAGCGAGTGAATGAGTGATTGTGGGAGAGAGAGATAGAGAGAGACGGAGAGTGTGAGTGTGGGAGGGAGAGACAGTGAGAGAGAGTGAGTGAGTGTGGGAGAGAGAGAGTGAGTGAGTATGGGAGAGAGAGAGAGTGAGTGATTGTGGGAGAGAGAGAGAGAGAGTGTGAGTGTGGGAGATAGAGTGAGAGAGAGTGTGAGTGTGGGGGAGAGAGAGAGAGAGTGAGTGAGTGTGGGAGAGAGAGTGAGAGAGTGACTCAGTGTGGGAGAGAGAGAGATTGAGTGACCGTGGGAGAGAGAGAGATTGAGTGATTGTGTGAGAGAGTGAGAGTGAGTGATTTTGGGAGTGAGAGAGAATGAGTGAGTGTGGGAGAGAGAGAGAGAGTGAGTGAGTGTGGGAGAGAAAGAGAGAGAGAGTGAGTGAGTGAGTGTGGGAGAGAGAGAGAGAGTGTGTGTGTGTGGGAGAGAGTGAGAGAGAGTGAGTGAGTGTGGGAGAGGGAGAATGAGAGTGCGTGAGTGTGGGAGAGAGAGAGTGGGAGTGAGTGAGTGTGGGAGATAGAGAGAGTGAGTGAGTGTGGGAGAGAGAGAGTGAGTGAGTGAGTGTGGGAGCGAGAGAGAGTGAGTGAATGTGGGAGAGAGAGAGAGTGAGTGAGTGTGGGAGAGAGAGAGAGAAAGTGAGTGTGGGGGAGAGAGAGAGAGAGAGTGTGAGTGTGGGAGAGAGAGATTGTGAGTGAGTGTGGGAGAGAGTGAGAGTGGGTGAGTGTGGGAGAGAGAGAGAGTGAGTGTGGGAGAGAGAGAGAGAGTGAGTGTGGGAGAGATAGAACGAGTGAATGAGTGAGTGTGGGAGAGAGAGACAGTGAGTGATTGTGGGAGAGAGAGATAGTGAGTGAGTGTGGGAGAGAGTGAGAGTGGGTGAGTGTGGGAGAGAGAGAGAGAGAGTGAGTGTGGGAGAGAGAGAGAGAGTGAGTGAGTGTGGGAGAGAGAGAGAGAGCGAGTGAATGAGTGATTGTGGGAGAGAGAGATAGAGAGAGACGGAGAGTGTGAGTGTGGGAGGGAGAGACAGTGAGAGAGAGTGAGTGAGTGTGGGAGAGCGAGAGAGAGAGTGAGTGAGTGTGGTAGAGAGAGAGAAAGAGTGAGCGAGTGTGGGAGAGAGAGAGAGTGAGTGTATGTGGGTGAGAGAGAGTGAGTGAGTGTGGGACAGAGAAAGAGAGAGAGTGAGTGATTGTGGCAGAGAGAGAGAGTGAGTGATTGTGGGAGAGAGAGAGAGAGAGACTGAGTGTGAGTCTGGGAGATAGAGAGAGAGAGAGAGTGTGAGTGTGGGAGAGAGAGAGAGAGTGAGTGAGTGTGGGAGAGAGAGAGAGCGAGCGAGTGAGTGTGGAAGAGAGTGCGACCGGGTTAGTGTGGGAGAGAGAGAGAGCGAGCGAGTGTGGGAGAGAATGAGACCGTGTGAGTTGGTGTGGTAGTGAGGGAGAGCGAGCGATTCATTTTGGGAGAGAGGCAGAGCGAGCGAGTCGGTGTGGCAGAGAGGGAGCTCGAGCGTGTCGGTGTGGGAGAGGAGGTGAGTGTGAGCGCGTCAGTGTGGGAGAGGGGGTGAGAGTGAGCGCGTCAGTGTGGGAGAGGGGGTGAGGGTGAGCGCGTCGGTGTGGGAGAGGGGGTGAGGGTGAGCGCTTCGATGTGGGAGAGGGGGTGAGGGTGAGCGCGTCGGTGTGGGAGAGGAGGTGAGGGTAAGCCCGTCGGTGTGGGAGAGGGGGTGAGTGAGTTTGGGAGAGGGTGAGAGTGATTGAGTGTGGGAGTGTGTGTTTGTGTGTCGGACTCACTCGCAATCTCAGGATTCCCATTTTCCCTTCCCCCCATACACCTACACAGTGGCCGAGGGTGAGTGAATGAGCATCAAGAGATTGGTAGTGATCCAGTCAAATAGACTTGGTCCCTCTCATAGTCTAATGGTAATCTTTATTAATTACTCTTTTTTAATTATAAATTTATTGCTTTGACGTTGCTTTATTTTTGCTCAGCAAGTTGTTTCTTTTTTTTACTCATTCACAAGACTTTGCTTGTTGGGCCAGCATTAATTGCCCATCTCTTATTGCCCTTAAGAAGGTGGTGGTGAGCTGCCTTCTTGAACCGCTGCTCTCCATGTGGTGTAGGTACAGCCACAATGCTGTTTGGGACGGAGTTCCAGGATTTTGACCCAGTGACAGTGAAGGAACGGCGATATATATTTCCAAGCCAGATTGGTGAATGACTTGGAAGGGAACTTCCAAGTGGTGATGTTCCCATCTATCTGCTGCTCTTGTCATTCTAAATGGCAGTGGTCATGGGTTTGGAAGGTGCTGTCTAAGGAGCCTTGGTGAATTCCTGCAGTGAATCTTGTAGATGGTACACACTGCTGCTACTGTGTGTCGATGGTGGAGGGAGTGAATGTTTGTGGATGTGGTGCCAATCAAGCAGCTGCTTTGTCCAGGATGGTGTCAAGCTTCTTGAGTGTTATCTTTTCTTAACACCTCAACTTTTTTTTAAAATTCATGTTTAATTTTGTGCCAAACCTCGTCTTTCCAATATTTGTTCATCCGTCCCTTGAGTGTGGAAAAAACGGAAATGTGGCCGCCCCCCACCAAGGGAAAGGTTGTCAAGCGTGGTATACACTATTTAATGCCAGCGTGCACCACTTAAAGGGGAGGTGCATTCTAACTGAGGCAGGTGCTGGGAGTAGTTGAGAAGAGCGTCTGAGCAGGAAGAACACTGAATAATGGCCCATTGGACTGGGAGCACACTCCAAGGTTCTCAAACGCAGCACTGGAGGCATTGGTATAACACAGCGGACCAAGAGACCTTCCAGATAGATACTGTGATGGCAGTGGATCAGATAGTCATTGTGTTCAATGCTAGAAGTCTAGCCCCAAGGACCTGACTGCAGTGCCACAAAAAGTTCAATGACCTCACATGAGGCGTCAAGGTCGGTGAATGCATCTTAACATGCCATATCCTTACAAATGAACCACCAGCTTCTCACACTGCTCAACTCACTACGCCCCTTTCACTCATCCACCAACAATCGTTATCAACCACATTTCAAAATTTGGTAATCTGAGGTCTATTACACCTTTAAGAGACTGTGAGCAGATTGATCATGTGACTGTAAGACACAATAGCTGTGTAGTGCAGGCAGGTTAATGTTAGTCTAAAGTAGGGTCTGGCTGGAGAAGCACACATCATGTTAATGCTCTGTTGTTCTTGTAAATAAATAGTATGTGTTTCATTTCATATTGGTCTCTGCCTCTGCTGTATATTGTAATCGACTCGCCTGCCGACAGTTAAGTGTGCAACCAGTTTGTGAGCAAAGTGACCCCATAGTAAAACACAACACATATCCAACATTCTTAGCTTCACCTCACACTCAGCACTATTGCAGGCCTCATACCCACATTGCACAGCATACACACACTGCCAGTTATTCAACCATGACAGCCACATTGACCAATCACACTGCACCACACTCAGTGACACTTTCCTCTCTCTCTCTTGCAGGACAAGGTGGCATTTAAGCAAAGGCCAGTGGGGGGGAGGGGGTGTGGCATGGGAGGAGCACACATGCATAGCTGCATGTCCAAACTCCGATGAAGGTGAGGATACTCACCATCATTGAGAGCAGTCATCACTGAAGCCTTGCCCAGGGGTGGGGCTGTAACTGTTGAAGATGACGGTGTGCTCATACCTAATCCACCTCCTCACATCCCACTTCCCCCTCATCCCACAATCTCTTCTGATTTATAAAGTTGCAGACAGCCTGAACATGGACCTCTTGCTTTCACCTGCTTCCCTTATCACAATCCTGCACTTCTGACTTTCTTAATTCAGATGCCCAAGAACTGCCACCTACCTAGGCAGTGGTGGAAGAGAAGGAAGTAGAAGAGCAGCAAGTCAGTGAAACACCGTCACTCACTCTCGGACTTGCAGCCACCATCTTAAATACCGACGCTGTGTGTACTTTAGAGGGTAGCTTAGAGGCATAATCTGCACATGGTGAGACACTGGGCATGAATGGCCTATAGGTAGGGAGGGGACAAGGGTCGCACAGCTTGCTGAAGGGTCAGGTTGCACATGCATTCTGCTGCAGAGGACCCAGATGAGAACTTTAATGAGGCAGGCTATTAAAAAAGGCTAATCGGAATGCACACTGAAATGCTTTGTGCATTAGTAGGCCTGCTAGAAAGCCTGCAGTCAATGTCAAGGAACATGGAGAAGTCCAGCACTAACTTTACCCTTAGTTTTGTGCAAAGCTTGGAGCCCATGCTCTACTGTGTGAAAATAGTGGCCAAGTCAGGAGAACACTTGCGAACCCAACCATAATGCAGTGTCTGATGGCTGATGTCTCAGCTTCCATTTCAGCACAAACAAAAGCTTCTAATGTCTGAGCGCTGCCGTGCAGACTCAGGCTGAGGTCATGCAAGCTCGGCTTGTTGCCGTGCAGGTTCAGACTGCTGCCACCGTGGCTGCAGGCACCAGTCATCAAAGGGACCTAATGGGGCCTCACAGCAGCTTGGCAATCTCTCATCTAACACATCGCCAAGATCTCTGTGACATCACCCTATAGAAGTAGCAGTGGCTGCAGCAAGCAAGAACCTAGTGTTCTCTGTCAGGATGATAGCATTTGTCCTCCCACCACTGCTGCCACTGCCCTTCCTGTTGCCCCTCAGTGAGCAAGGAAGAATGCTGCTGCCCGTACTGCAAGGGTGCAGTCTGAACCCAGGCCTTCTAGGCTCAGAACTGCTCAACAACATCCTGCAAGGCCATGTGCAATCATCCCAAAGTCAGCAGCCTCCCAGCTGCTGGGGTATCAGCCCATATGAGTGTCAGGACAGGCAAATGTACATGGAAGACAAGCACTGAGGGAATGAATAAGAGTGATTGATTGACTTTTGTATGGAACATTGGATGGGGTGTGATGAATAAAGTTGATTTGTAATGTTTGTTTTGTGGTTTTTCTTTCAGCGTTGTGGCCATGAATTGTCAGTAATAGAGGAATGGTAAGGTGTGGGCCTGTTGGTAAACACAGCATTGGGGTTGCATTCACTGGCACTGTAGCCAAAGGAGCCAATCATGGACATCGCTTCCAGAAAGCTAATGGTTTCCTCCACCCTTCCTCTTTCCCCAACTGAAGCTGTGCCCTCATGATGACATGGTTATGTAGGATGCAACGGACAGTGACAAACTATGACACCCACAGCAACGGGTACTGCAGGAATCCCCCAGTGTGGCTCAGGCAATGGAAGTGCAGGAGTCATTTAGTCAGTGAATAGCTCTCAGCCAATAGTCACTCTCAACTTATTTGAGACATAAAAGGGAAGACAATGTAGTGAAGGCAATCAGTGCTGGAAGCTTTTAAAAATATTGAAAATTAAATATTGTCCTTTTACATATTCTTCTAGTCTCTTTTTTTCTCTCCCTTTATCCTATTTGTATTTCCCAATTTTTCATTTTGCGTACATCACAGAAATTTAAATTATATCCTGTGTTATTCCCCCTGGGTCGAACTTTGTGTCCCTCAGTAAGAATTGTTCAATTTGCTTGGTTGAAGAACCTCCCTGTGTCTCGCTTAGCCCACAGACTGCACACAGCCCGGGTAGAGAGTGTGGAGAGATCACAGGGAGAGGGTGTGGAGAGATCCTGGGTAAAGGAGGCAGCACTGGTTGACTATGGGGAGAGGGGGCCGCGCTGGTTGACCCTGGGGAAAGGGGGCCGCGCTGGTTGACCCCGGGGAGCGAGGTCCGCGCAGGTAGACCCTGGGGAGAGGGGGCCGTGCTGGTTCACCCCGGGGAGAGGGGGCCGCACTGGTTGACCCCGGGGAAGGGGGCCGCGCAGGTAGACCCTGGGGAGAGGGGGCCACGCTGGTTCACCCCGGGGAGAGGGGGCCGCACTGGTTGACCCCGGGGAAGGGGGCCGCGCAGGTAGACCCTGGGGAGAGGGGGCCACGCTGGTTCCCCCCGGGGAGAGGGGGCCGCGCTGGTTCACCCCGGGGAGAGGGGGCTGCGCTGGTTGACCCCGGGGAGAGGGGGCCGCGCAGGTAGACCCTGGGGAGAGGGGGCCGCGCTGGTTGACCCCGGGGAGAGGGGGCCGCGCTGGTTCACCCCAGGGAGAGGGGGCCGCGCTGGTTCACCCCGGGGAGAGGGGGCCGCGCTGGTTCACCCCGGGGAGAGGGGGCCGCGCTGGTTGACTCCAGGGAGAGGGGGCCGCGCTGGTTCACCCCGGGGAGAGGGGGCAGCGCTGGTTCACCCCGGGGAGAGGGGGCCGCGCTGGTTCACCCCGGGGAGAGGGGGCCGCGCTGGTTCACCCCGGGGAGAGGGGCAACGCTGGCAGATCCCAGGGAGAGGCGTCTGCTCTGGCAGATCCCAGGGAGAGGGGGCTGCGCTGGTTGACCCGATGGAGAGCAGACCCCGCTGGAACAGATGCCAACTTTTGGAAGGTACCACTTCAGTTTGTTTTGTGAGCAGCTGCCAGTGAGGTAAACAGTGAGTGCCGTTCCTTCAACACCTGACCAGGCCAATGAGGTATCGAAGAACATAAGAGATAGGAGTAGGAGGCCATTCAGCCCTTCGAGACCGCTTGGCCATTCAATGAGACAAGGGCTGACCTTCTAATTCAACATCATGTTCCTGCACGATCCCCATACCCCTTGATGTTTTTAATATGTAGAATTCTATCAACCTCAGTCTTGAACATACTCAACGACTCAGCCTCCCCACCCCTCTGGGGTAGAGAATTTCAAAGATTCACCACCCTCTGAGTGAAGAAATATCTCCTCACCTTGGTTTTAAATGGCCTACCTCTTAGTCTGACACTGTCCCCTGGTTCTAGAACCCCCATCCCCCAGCCAGAGGAAGCATCTTTCCTGCATCTACCCTATCGAGTCCTATAAGAATTTTGTACAGACAAAATGAGATCACCTCTCATTCTTCTAAACTCCAGAGAATAAAGGCCTAGACTGTTTAACCTTTCCTCACAGGGCAATCCCTCCATCCCAGGAATTAGTTTGGTGAACCTTCCAATCTGCAGGAACCTTGCAGAGATTATACAATTTTGAAAGATAACCACCAGTGCATCCATTATCTCGACAGCCACCCCTCTCAACACTCTGGGATATAGACCATCAGGCCTAGAGGATTTATCTATTTTAAGTCTCATTAATTCGTCTAGTACTTTTTTTTTTACTGAAATTAATATCTTGCAGTTCCTCATTTACACAGGTCCCTTGATCTTCCAGTGTTTCTGGGAGGTTTTTTATTATTTTCCTCTGTGTAGACAGACTCAAAGGGGAGGATTTTCCCCTCGTCATGCAGGCCCAGAATGGTGGTGAGACCGACTGCCGCCTGCGATCAGGTTCCAATCACAATTTCACGCTGGTTGGCCAATTAATGAGCAGCCAGCCTGAAGGACATTCTAAGAGCCTCAGCACTGCCGGGGTGGAGGCAGGAGAAGTGCGAGCACTGAAGTGTGCGCATGCGTGGGGGAGTGCGCACTGACAGCTCCCTGACGGCACAGAGCTGACGGATTTTAAATACAAAAACAAAGTTTTTACAATCGATATAAACATGTCCCCACAAGTGATTCAGTCACATGAAAAGGGACATGTGAAAAAGCATGTTAAAAAATTTTCATTGTTTTTTTTTTAGTAACCTTTGGAAACCTCATCCAGCCCCTGGATGAGGTTTCATCAAAAAATGCAAAGGCCTATTCACCTGCTTGCCAACCGAACTGGTGAGCATGCAGCAAAAAATGCAGCTTGATTATTCACTTAAGGGCCCTAATAGGCCTTTTAATTGTCGGCAGGCAGGTGTAAATCAAGGGGAATGACCAAGAAGTTTGCAGATGACACAAAAATTGCCTGTGGTAGATAATGAGGAGGATTGCTGTGGACTTCAGGAAGATATCAATAGACTGGTCAGGTGGGCAGGAAAATGCCAAATGAAATTCACCCCAGAGAAGTGTGAGGTGATGCATTTGGGGAGGTCAAACAAGGCAAAGGAATACACAATAAATGGGAGAACACTGACAGGTATAGAGGAAATGAGGGACCTTGGAGGGTCCACAGATCCCCAAAGGTAGCAGGACAGGTCAATAAGGTGGTTAAGAAGGCATATGGAATCCTTTCACTTATTAGCCGAGGTATAGAATATAAGAGCAGGGAGGTTATGCTGGAACTATATAAATCGGGCTTGGCCAGCCGGTGTCCCAGGAGCCAGGCTGTGCTTCCCAGAGCCAGTTTTCAAAATGCAGGTCAGGACAGATAAGTAGAGTGGAGGATTCAGCCAGGAGCTGCTGTTCCAATCACAGGCTGTTCCTCTCCCACATTTGCTCCTAATAGGAGAGAGAGGTTTTCTTTCTGGAGGACCAAAGTGCCAAGGGCCCAGTGGGGGAGCAGAATTCAAGGGCTGGGGTGGGGGGGGTGGTGGTGGGGAGCAGAGTGCCAGGGTGCAGTGGGGGACCAAAGTGTGAGGGCCCAGGGTGGGTACCAGATTGCCTGGGCCAGGGGGAGGGGGGTGGACACCAGAGTGCCAGGGCCCAGGGTGGGTACCGGAGTGCCAGAGCCCCAGGGGTACCAGAGTGCTGGGGCCCAGGGTCGGGGGTGGGCGAACCAGACTGCTGGGGCCCAGGAGAGGCTAGAGTGCCAGGGCACAGTGTGGGACTTGAGTGCCAGGACCCCGGTGCGGGCAGGCTCCTGGGGATCCCGGGCAGGGAAGTTGGCTGCAAGGCTTGGGAGTGAGACACCGCTGAACCCAGGGTCAGAGAAGGTGGTGGGAGGGGTGGTGGTGAAAGTGGCCTGCTGGCGTGTTTGAGAGATTGAGTGTGTGTGTGAATGAGTCAGTGTATGGGAGTAAGTGACTGTGTGAGTGTGAATATGTGTGTGTGAGTGTGTGTATGTGTGTGTTGTGTATATGTGCGAGTGAGAAGTGAGTGTGGGAGTGGGTGTGTCTGTGTGGGAGTGAGTGTGTGTGTGTTTGTGTGTGTGGGAGTGAGAGTGAGTGAGTGTGTGAGTGAGCAAGTGTGTGTAGGAGTGAGAGAGTGAGTGAGTGTGTGTGTGGGCGTGTGTGTATGAGAGTGAGAGTGAGTGAGTCTGGGTTTTGGGAGTGTGAGTATGCATGTGCAAGTGAGAGAGTGAGTGAGTATGTGTGTGGGAGTGAGAATGAGTGAGTGTGTGTATGTTTAGGAATAAGAGTGAGTGTGTGTGTTTGTGTGGGAGTGAGAGTGTAAGTATGTGTGTGTGAGTGAGTGTGTGTTTGTGAGTGAGTGACTCACGATAATATAGGTTGCTTAGCTTCCCTGTGAGCTGGAGTCCGTCTCGGTGGTCAATCCGATGACAAATCCTCTATGCACGACTTCTGAGTGACTGACCAAATCACTCTAACCCACTGCAGCAAAGGTGGTTCTGTGGACTCTTTCTTTTTACCTTTCTAGGTTATGGCCATGTGCCATAGAAGGTAAAGCCTGCTTTTAGCCAAGTTAATTAGTTTTTAATTACATCACTGTACATCTCCATGCTTTCTCCAGGTGTTTCCTGGCTAGGCCCCCTTTGAAGGTCACACTTGTGCTACCATATCCAGCTTAACTCCACTTTGTTATCTCCAACACCGTAATGAATCTCCAGAGCTGGTAGAAGGTAGCACATTTAGTGCCCCTTGAGGAAGCTCAGTCTGCATATCTTCCCTGGTACAAGCCTCCTACAGTTTCAGTCATTTTACAAAACTTGCTGATTCTAGCAAGGCTTTCACTTGACTAAATTAGCCATCGTGTTTTGTGTTTTGAGCCCACGGTCACAATTCAGTACAGTTCTTCACATATCTTCGGTTTGGGTTCAATGCCACATGTAACCACCATGAGACAGACTCCACACACAGGGTTACACCACAACCAGTCTACACTAATTAACATAAAACAAATAAAGAAACAGTTACATAGTTAAAAAGTGATTGAGCTTTAAAAAGGTAATTAATACATTGGCTTACAGCATCCTTTCATGGTGGGTAAGGGTGAGTGAGTGAGCACCTCGAGACTGACAGTGAGCCTACAAACACACTCTGACCCCCTCAGACTCTGGTCATTTTTATTAATTACTTTTTTTTTAACTGAACAATTTATTTATTTATTCATTTATTTATTTTATTCATTCATGGGATGTGGGCTTCGCTGGCTGGACCGGCATTTATTGCCCATCCCTAGTTGCCCTTGAGAAGGTGGTGATGAGCTGCCTCCTTGAACTGCTGCAGTCCATGTGGTGTAGGTACACCCACAGTGCTGTTAGGGAGGGATTTCCAGGATTTTCACCCAGCGACAGTGTAGGAATGGTGATATATTTCCAAGTCAGGATGGCGAGTGGCTTGGAGGGGAACTTCCAGGTGATTGTATTCCCATCTATCTGATGTCCTTGTTCTCCTAGATGGTAGTGGTCATGGGTTTGGAAGGTGCTGTCTAAGGAGCCTTGGTGAATTCCTGCAGTGCATCTTGTAGATGGTACACACTGCTACTACTGTGCATCGGTGGTGGAGGGAATGGATGTTTGTGGATGCGGTGCCAATCAAGTGGGGCTGCTTTGTCCTGTACGGTGTCAAGCTTCTTGAGTGTTGTGGGAGCTGCACTCATCCAGGCAAGTGGGGAGTATTCCATCACACCCCTGACTTGTGCGTTGTAGATGGTGGACAGGCTTTGAGGAGTCAGGAGGTGAGTTACTCACTGCACGATTCCTAGCCTTTGACCTGCTCTTGTGGACACAATATTTATATGGCTAGTCCAGTTCAGTTTCTGGTCAATGGTAACCCCAGGATGTTGTTTGGGGGGGATTCAGTTATGGTAGTGCCATTGTACGTCAAGGGGCGATGGTTGGATTCTCTCTTGTTGGAGATCGTCACTGCCTTAACCTTGTGTGGCGTGAATATTACTTGCCACTTGTCAGCCCAAGCCTGGATGTTATCCAGGTCTTGCTGCATTTGGACAGGGACTGCTTCAGTATCTGAGGAGTCGTGAATGGTGCTGAACATCGTGCAATCATCAGTTAACTTCTGACCTTATGATGGAAGCATTAATGAGGCAGCTGAAGATGGTTGGACCAGGAAACTACCCTGAGGAACTCCTGCAGTTATGTCGGGGCTGAGATGACTGACCCCTAACAATCACAACCATCTTCCTTTGTGCTAGGTATGACTCCAAAGAGCAGAGAGCTTTCCCCCTGATTCCCATTGACTCCAATTTTGCTAGGGCTCCTTGAGGTCAAATGAGGCATTAAAGTCAAGGGCAGTCACTTTCACCTCACCTCGGGAATTCAGCTCTTACGTCCATGTTTCAACCAAGGTTGTAATGATGTCAGGATCTGAGTGATCCTGGCAGAACCCAAACTGGGCATCAGTGAGCAGATTATTGCTAAGCAAGTGCCGCTTGATAGCACTTTTGATTACTCTTTCCATTATTGATGATCGAGAGTAGATTGATAGGTCGGGAATTGACCAGGTTGGATCTGTCTTGCTTTTTGTGTATAGGACATACCTAAGCAATTATCCACATAGCCAGGTAGATGCCAGTGTTGTAGCTGTACTGGAACAGCTTGGCTACGTGTGCGGCAAGTTCTGGGGCATAAGTCTCCAGTACTATTGCTGGAATATTGTCAGGGCCCATAGCCTTTGCAGTATCCAGTACCTTCAACCGTTTCTTGATATCATGTGGAGTGAATCGAATTGGCTGAAGACTGGCATCTGTGATGATGGAGACCTCAGGAGGAGACCAAGGTGGATCATCCACTCGGCACTTCTGGCTGAAGATTGTTGCGAATGCTTCAGTCTTATCTTTTGCACTGATGTTCTGGGCTCCTCCATCATTTAGGATGGGGATATTTGTGGAGCCTCCTCCTCCAGTGAGTTGTTTAATTGTCCACCACCATTCACAACTGGATGTGGCAGGACTGCAGAGCTTAGATCTGATCCGTTGGTTGTGGGATCGCTTAACCCTGTCTATCACTTGCTGCTTATGCTGTTTGACATGCAAGTGATCCTGTGTTGTAGCTTCACCAGGTTGACACCTCAGTATTAGGTACATCTGGTACTGCTCCTGGCATGCCCTCCTGCACTCTTCATTGAACCAGGGTTGATCCCCTGGCTTGACAGTAGAATGGGGGATATACTGGGCCATGAGGTTACAGATTGTGTTCGAATACAATTCTGCTGCTGCTGATGGCCCACAGTGCCTCATGGATGCCCAGTCTTGACTTGCTAGATCTGTTTGAAATCTATTCCATTTAGCACGCTGGTAGTGCCACACAACACGATGGAGCATATCCTCAATGTGAAGGTGGGATTTTGTCTCCACAATGACTGTGCGGTGGTTTTTCCTATCCATACTGTCATGGTCAGATGCGTCTGCGGCAGGCAGGTTGGTGAGGATAAGGTCAAGTATTTTTATCTCTCTTGTTGGTTCCCTCACCACCTACTGCAGACCCAGTCTAGCAGCCATGTCCTTTAGGACTTAGCCAGCTCAGTTAGTTGTGGTGCTACCGAACACATTGTAGTCCCTCACCCAGAGTACATTCTGCACAAGTGCCACCCTCAGTGCTTCCTCCAAGTGATGTTCAACATGGAGAGGCACTGATCCATCAGCTGAGGGAGGTGCTATGTGGTAATCAGCAAGAGGTTTCCTTATCCATTTGAACATAAGAACCAGGAGCAGGAAGAGGCAACTCAGCCCCTCGAGCCTGCCCCGCCATTCAATATGATCATGGCTGATCTCATTTTGGCCTCAACTCCAATTTCTCGCCATCTCCCCATAACCATTCAACCCGTTACTAATTAAAAATCTGTCTATCTCCTCCTTAAATTTATTCAGTGTCCCGGTATCCACTGCACTCTGAGGTAGTGAATTCCACAAATTCACAATCCTTTGAGAAAAGTAATTCCTCCTCATCTCTGATTTAAACCTACCAGCACTTAGCCTCAAACTATGGCCTCTCATTCTAGAATGCCCCACAAAGGGAAACATCTGCTCCATGTCTACTCTGTCTATCCCCTTTGGCATCATATATACCTCAATTAGATCTTCTCTCATCCATCTAAACTCTGGAGAGTATAGGCCTAAACTGCTCAATCTCTCCTCCTGCTCATATCTCTGGAATCAATCTAGTGAACCTCCTCTGAACCACCTCCAATGCAACTACATCCTTCCTCAAGTAAGGGGACCAAAACTGTGCACTGTGCACTGTGCTCCAGGTGCGGTCTCATCAATGCCTTGTACAGTTGCAACAACACTTCCCTATTTTATACTCTATTCCTTTAGCAATAAATGCCAAAATTCCATTTGTCTTCCTTATTACCTGCTGTACCTGCTTTCAGTGATTCATACACGAGGACACTCAGATCCCTTTGCACTGAAGCATTCTGAAGTTTCTCGCCATTTAAATAAGTCACCTTTTTATTCTTTTGACCAAAATGGGTAACCTCACACTTATCCATGTTAAACTCCATCTGCCAAATTTTGGCCCATTCACCTAACCTGTCCATATCCATTTGTAAATTTCTTACTTCTTCATTGCGACTTACTTTCCCACCTATTTTGGTGTCATATACAAATTTAGCTATAGTGTCTTCTATCCATGAATCCAAGTCATTAATATAGATTGTAAATATTTGGGGCCCAAGGACAGAACCATGTGGCACCCCACTAATTACAGCTTGCCATCCAGAAAAATACCCATTTATTCCTACTCTCTGCTTTCTGTTGGTTAACCAGTCCTCTATCCAATCTAATATATTACCCCTAACTCCATGATCTTATCTCGTGTATTAATCTTTTGTATGGCACCTTATCAACGGCCTTCTGGAAGACCAGATATACTACATCTACAGGATCCCCATTATCCATTTTGCTTGTCACATCTTCAAAGAACTCTAGCAAATTAGTCAAATACGATTTACTCTTCATAAAACCATGCTGACTCTGATGGATTGCATTTTGACTTTCCAAATGTCCCATTACTACTTCCTTAATAATGGATTCCAACAACTTCCCAATGACAGATGTTAAAATAACAGGTCTATAGTTTCCTACATTCTGCCTCCCCCCCACTTTTTGAATAAGAGCATTATATTAACATTTTTCCAATCCACTGGAACCTTTCCAGAATTCAGGGAATGGAATATTATAGCCAATGCATCCACTATCTCTGCTGCCACTTCCTTTAAGACCCTGGGATGTAGGCCATCAGGTCCTGGGGAATTGTCACCTTTTAATCCCAATAGTTTGCTCAGTACTTTTTCTCTAGTGATGGTGATTGTTCTAAGTTCCTCCTTTTCTATACCCTCTGTACTACCTGTTACTATTGGGGTAGTACTAGTGTGCTCCACCGTGAAAACTGAGGTAAAATATTGATTAAGTGTCCCTGCCATTTCTGCGTTCCCCACTCCCAAGTCTCATCCTCTAAGAGACCAAAATTCACTTTAGCTACTCTCTTTCCTTTTATATACTTATAGAAGCTTTTGCTATCAGTTTTTACATTTTGTGCTAGTTTTCTTTCATAATTTACCTTTGCTCTTTTTATTATTCTTTTAGTAACCCTTTGTTGATCTTTCAAAGTTTCCCAATCTTCCAGCCTGTCACTGACCTTTACAATTTGGTATGCCTTAATTTTTGCCTTTATGTTATCTTTAACTTCCTTGCTTAGCCATGGATGCTTTTTTCCCCTCTTACCATCTTTCTTCCTCTTCAGAATATATTTTGCTTGGGAGGAATTGAATATCTCCTTAAATATCTGTCACTGTTCATCACTGTCCTACCTTGTAGTCTTCCTGCCCAGTCTACTAGGGCCAAATCTTCCCTCATGCCTATGTAGTCACCTTTGTTTAACTCCAGAACACTAGTGTGAGTCTCAAGTTTCTCGCTCTCAAACTGAACTTGAAATTCTAGCACGCTATGATCACTCTCCCCTAGAGGATCCTTTACTATGTGATCATTATTTAATCCCAACTCATTACACAAAACCAAATCCAGAATATCCTGCTCCCTGGTTGGTTCCACAATATATTGCTCCAAGAAACAATCTCTAATACACTCTATGAACTCTCCCTCAAGGCTACCCTTGCCAATTTGATTAGTCCAATCTATCTGCAAATTAAAATCACCCATGATTATTGCCATGTATTTCTTACATGCTCCCAGTGTTTCCTGGTTTATATTGTGCCCTACTGCTGAACTACTGTTTGGGGATCTATAGATTACTCCCACCAGGGACTTCTTTCCCTTGCTATTTCTTATTTCTATCCAGACTAACTCTACGTCTTGCTCCCCAGTGCCTATATCATTCCTCACTATAGCACTGATCTCTTCCTTTCCTAACAAAGCTACACCATCTCCTTTTCCTTCCTGCCTGTCCTTCTGAAACACTAACCTGCTGCCATGAGACTTCATGGGGTCCAGAGTCGATGTTGAGGACTCCCAGGTAGCTCCCTCCCAACTGTATACCACACGTTGATTGCTTTGACATTGCTTTATCTTTGCTCAGCAATTGTTTCTTAATACCTCAACTTCTTAATGAAATTCATATTTAGTGTTGTGCCAAACCTCATCTTTCCGAAATTTGCTCCTCAGCCCATTGAGTGAGAAAAAAATAGAAATGTGGCCCCCCAAGCAAAAAGGTTGGACAAGCCTGGTATAAGTCATTAGTCAGGCCACAACTTGAGTACTGTTTGCAGTTCTGGTCACCTCATTACAGAAAGTATGTAATTGCACTAGAGAGGGTCCAGAGAAGATTTACAAGCTTGTTGCCAGGACTGGAAAATTGCAGCTATGAGGAAAGATTGGATCGGCTGGAGTTGTCCTCCTGGGAACAGAGGAGGCTGAGGGGAGATTTGATTGAGATGTACAAAATTGTGAGGGACCTGGATAGAGTGGATGGGAAGGGCCTTTTTATTTCAGCAGAAAGGTCAGTGACTAGGGAGCATGGATTTAAAGTGATTGGTAGAAAGATTAGAAGAGGAATGAGGAAAAACCTTTTCACCAAGAGGGTAGTAGGGGGTCTGGAACTCACTGCCTGAAAGGGTAGTAGAGGCAGAAACCCTCAACTCATTTAAAAGGTGTCTGGATATGCACCTGAATTGGACCAAATGCTGAAAAGTGGGATTAGGCTGCGTGGTTTGTTTTACTGCCTGTGGATTGGGTCAAATGGCCTCTTCCTGGGCCATAAACTTTCTATGATTCTGATTTTTTTGACAATTTTATACACCTCTGCCTTTAATCTAATATAATCCTTGATTTATTTCATTAGCCATCGTTGGAACACTTTCCTTGTTGGTTTTTTGTGCATTAAAAGAATGTATTTTTGTTGTAAACTATGTATTTGTTCTTTAAATGCTGGTCTCTGATTGAACTACATCACTTTCAAACCTAATGTAAAATTCTATCAAATTATGGTCACTTTATCCTAAAGGCTCCTTTACAACAAGATTATTAATTAGCCCTTTTTCATTGCACATACTACATCTAAAATAACTAGTTCCCTACTTGGTTCCTCAACATACTGCTCTAGAAAACCATGTTGTATACGTTCCAATAATTCACCCTCCATAACGTTAGTACTATTTGGGTTTATTCAGCCAATATGTAGATTGAAATCCCCCATGAATATCTTTGTTACACATACCTCTAATTTGCTAATTTCCTGATTTATACTGTGACTTATGGTACGACTGCTGTTTGGTGGCCTGTAAACAATTCCCACCAATGTTTCTGACCCTTGCTGATTCTACATTTTGATCTTTAGAACTAAGGTCATCTCTCATTACAGGATAATGCCTTCACTGCTACCTTGATCTATTGCCTTGTCATTTCCCTTTAATTTACTCAATCTTCCTCTACATGATCCCTTCCCCACTCTAGTTAGTTTAAAGCTCTCTCTACTTCACTAGTTATATGACTTGCTAGAACGCTGGTCCAGCACGGTTCAGGTGAAGTCAGTCCCAAAGGTACAGCCCCCACTTTCCCCAGTACTGATATCCATGCCCTACAAACCAGAACCCACTTCTCCCACGCCAGCCTTTGAGACACACATTCATTTCTCTGATCTCATTTGCCCTATGCCAATTTGCACATGGCTCCGGTAATAATCCAGAGATTGTTACCTTTGAGGTTCTGCTTTTTAATTTAGTGCCTAGCTCCTCATACTCCCTATACAGAACCTCTTTCCTAGTTGTACTATGTTGTTGGTACCTACATGGACCACGACCACTGGATCGTCCCCTTCCCACTGCAAGTTCCTCTCCAGCCGTGAGCAGGAATCCTGAACCCTGGCGCAGGCAACACAGCCTTCTGGATTCTCGTTCTTTACTGCAGAGAACAGTGTCTACCTCCCTGACCATACTGTCCCCTATTACCACTACATTCCTTTTAACTCCCCATCTTTGAATGGCTTCCTGTACCATGGTGCCATGGTCAGTCTGCTCATCCACACTACAGCCCTTGCTCTTGTCCATAACAAGCTGCAAAAACCTTGAACTTGTTGCTCAGTTGCACAGGCTGACTCTCCTCCACTCGCACCTTCTTAATCTCCTTAGCTGCCTGTCTCGCAGTTACAGCCTCCTGTCTCTGACCACTTACCAACACAGACGATGCTACCCTAAGGGTGTGACTGCATTCTGGAACAAAGCGTCCAAGTAACTTTCCTTCTCCCCGATGTGTCACAATGTCTCCAGCTCATTAACTCTGAGCCAAAGGCACTTACTATATATGTGGTTGCCATGGATTGCAATGGCAACCAGGAGCTCCCCCATGCTGCAACTATGACACATCACCCATCCTGCCATCTTTATTATGTTTATTAAATTTATTTCTCTTAATTAATTTATAGTTCCCTCTTCACTGAACTCCCTCATTCACCAAACTCCCAGATGCATACTCTGTGCAGTTAAGAAGCAGTCAGAGAGCCCTGCATTTATACTCTCTAAAAAACAATAAGGCAGTTCTGCTAAAGTTCAGAAACGAGTTGTGGTGGAAGGTGGCATGGATCATGTCCTGATTTCAATAAATAGAGAATGCAGGGGAAAGTTATATAGCAATCTATCTGAAGCTTAGGAGAAACAGCAACGGAAAGTTCAAGGGGTACTGACCATTGTAGTATGGCTAAAATAAAATGGCTGCAATGGACAAAGCTGGTGGTGAACCTGTGAAATTATGCACCTCTTTCCTTTTGACTATAGAGGAATTTGAGAAAGCTATTGAAAGAAGCTTTCTTCTCGATCAATCACCTAGTCATTGTGTACTTGCACTATATCCAGAATTAAAAGTTGTTGAAGGGACATGTTTGCCACAAAAGAGAAAATTAAGCTTAGAGTCATTACAACACACAAGGAGATCAATTGGCCCAACAGTGCAATTAATATCATATTACAGAGAGAAAAGATCATTCTACTGGTGCCAGGGACACTCCTTAAATATCAATGCCAACTATACATCTACTATGTAATTCTAATACTTTTGATTCAATTTTCCTGCAGGAATATGCTAGGCTCCACTCAGAATTTTCTAATTCCACCAACAGCTATTTTCAGGAAACCTCATAAAGCCTATAGATTTCCAATGATACTGAGAAGTGGGGACTTGAAAATGCCATATAATACTGATTAATTTCTGAAAATATAATAAAGCAATTCTATTTAAGCAAAAATGTTGATTAGGGTTACTTTCTTCACATAAGACTAAAGCTACCTGTCAAAACGTGCATGTGTAAAGTTTAATAGTTTATATTTAATAATGTGAATAATGTACAAAAACCATTGAAAAAAAGAATATTTAAAGCCAATGTGCTAGATGTGCATACAGCACACACTTTATGAACTAATCCATCCATCTAATGTGTTCTGTCCAGGGGCAGGTTCGAACACAAATCTCACAAGGTCATTCTTGAGTTCACTGGAGGATGACTAAGCTATTTTCCTCATGCTCTTTATTTTTGTAGTAAAAAGCTAAAGAGATCCAACTAACCCTCTTTTTAGGGGAGGGTGCACCTGCACCCATTAGATTCAAGTACCTTGACTGGGTGCTTATGCAGTATTCAGAACAGACCCTCTGGCCTCCACTTGCCTGGGCTGTCCGGCGTGTGGTTCAAACACAGCCTCCTGACTCAGGGGCATGAATGCTACAGTGATTCTGTGGTCATTCCATCGATATATGGATACATTGCTGGATATCAACTCAGTATTTAGAGACCATAGGCTACTCTCCAATTAATGAGTGGGTCTCAAGTGCTTTACTTTCAAACTTAGAGGCAGGAATGTTCCCAATAAGCCAAAGGCTCACTCCAATGAAGGTGATGGTGCATCAACATTGAATCAATTATATTATTATAAGAGCAGTGTGATTATAGTAAGGTATCAATCCTGTGCTCTTCAAACTTTCAGCATCTGCACACAATGTTCTGCCTGCAAAATAAGGCTACCCATAATAAGATAATATTGAAGAGATAGTGATATATTTCCAAGTCAGGATGATGTGTGGCTTGTGGGGTAACTTGTGGTGCTCCCCTGTATCTCCTACTCTTGTTCTTCTGGTGGTAGAGGTCGCAGGTTTGGATGGTGCTCTCGAAGGGGCCTTGGTAAGTTGCTGCAGTGCATCCTGTGGATGGTGTAAGAAACATATAATTTTATTTCTGTTGGACTGTTTTAAAGGACATATCTTTTTATTCTCTGTTGGACTGTGCATTAGGATTAGAATTACAATGGCTGCAGGTTGAAAGACACGTCCACTGGAACAGGATGATAGATATATACAACATTGCAGCCCTAGAACAGAGTGTGCCATGAAAGACAGGGTGGTGCCAGAAAAGAGCCCTGGACCAAGATAGCTGCCTGCTACTGTTTAACGACAGTTTGTTCAATAAACCATTATTTACTTATTGAGTTTACAAACCTGGTGCTCGTATTCTGTTAACCTAAATTAAACAGTTATGTAGAATTGGGGCAACCTGGTGGTTTGACAATAGCATTTTAAGTGGCTCCTGACCAGGTGACTAGGGTTTGTATGAAGAGCAGTGCAGCTGAATAGCTCCTAACCTGAAAGGAACAAGACCTAAAAGCTCTTTCTCCCGTGTGTGGAAGATTCCAATAATTCTACAATATAGCTAGCTGGATTTTCTCCTCATGTCTCCATAACCTGCTCTCTCTGAAAACCCCTGTCAAAAGGCAAAGGGGAAAATCACTGTTAGAAACATTGAAAGTCAAGTTCTCAACCAGTGAACTAAATACTGAAAGTGCTGGAAGACCACCTCACGTCATCAACAAGAACTGAAAGGAATTTGGAAGACATCGATCAAAATCAACCCATTGAATCCTATACTCCCGAATTGGTGCTGTTGAACTGTTTTATCGTATCGTTAAAATCCTATTTTGTGTGTCTTATGTGTCTTGTATGTGTGTGTAGGGATTTAAGAAGGGGGTATAGTTAAAGTTATAGTGTTAGAAATTAGCAGTTCATATTTCTTTTGCTACTGCTTAATGACAGTTTGTTCAATAAACCATTATTTACTTATTCAGTTTACAAACCTGGTGCTCGTATCCTGTTAACCTAAATTAAACAGTTATGTAGAATTGGGGCAACCTGGTGGTTTGGTCAAACTTTTCACATTTGTCGCGGCTCAGGGAACAGTGAGGCTTGATATTACAGCGCACTGTCTCCAGTGAATCATAACAACAGTATCATAGTTGCCACTGTGTGACAGTGGTGGAGGGAGTGAATGTTTGTGGATGGGTGCCAATCAAATGGGCTGCTTTTTATTGGATGGTGGTGAACTTCTTGAATGTTATTGGAGTTGCACTTGTCCAGGCAAATGGAGCATATTCCATCACACTCCTGACTTGTGCCTTGTAGATGGTGGATAGACTTTGGGAAGTCAGTAGATGAGTTACTTGCCACAGAATTCTCAGCCTCTGACCTATAGTTTTTATATAGCTGGTCCAATTCAGTTTCTGGTCAATGGTAACCCCCAGGTTGGTGATTGTGGCAGTTTCAGCACTGGTAATGCTGTTGAACATCAAGGGGAGTTAATTGGATTCTCTGTTGTTGGAGATGGTCATTGGCTGGCATTTGTGTGGTGCAAATGCTACTTCTCAGCCCAAGCATGAATGTTGTCCAGGTCTTGCTACATGTTGACATGAACTGCTAAGTATCTGAGGAGTCACAAATTATACTGAATACTATACAAACATCAGCGAACCTCCCCACTTCTGATCTTATGTCCAAGGGAAGATCATTAATGAAGCAGCTGAAGATTGTTGGGCCTAAAACACTACCCTGAGGAACTCCTGCAGTGATGTCCGAGCATTGAGATGATTGACCAACAACCGCAGCCATCTTTGTTTATGCTAAGTATGACTCCAAAAAGTGAAGAGTTTTCTCACTCACTCTCATTCAATTTTGCAAGGGCTTCTTGACACCACTTAGCTAAATGCTACCTTACTGTCAAGGGAAGTTGTTCTCACTTCACCTCTTTTTTCCATGTTTGTATCAAGGTTCTAATGAGGTCAGGAGCTGAGTGGCGGAACAGTGAGCAGGTTATTGCTGAGTAAGTGTCGCTTGATACTGCCAATGACACCTCCCATCTCTTTGCTGATGATTGAGCATAGACTGATGGGGCAGCAAATGATTGGATTGGATTTGTCCAACTTTTCATGGACAGGGCATACCTGAGAAATTTTTCACCTTGTTGGGTACATGCCAGTGTTGTAGTTGTACTGGAATAGCTTCCTAGGGGTGTGGTTCATTCTGGACCATAAGTCTTCAGTACTACTGCTGGGATGTTGTCACGGCCTATAGCTTTTGCGGTATTCAGTGCATTCAGCCATTTCTTCACATCATGTGCAGTGAATCAAATTGGCTGAAGACTGGCATCTGTGATGCTTGGAACCTCAGTAGAAGACCAAGATGAATCATCCACTCGGTACTTCTGGCTGAAGGTAGCTTCAAATGCTTCAACCCTGTTTTTGCACTTGATGTGCTGGGCTCTCCCATCATTGAGGAGAGGAATATTTGTGGAGCTCCCTCCTCCAGTATATTTAATTATCCACCACCATTAACAGCCAGATGTAGCAGGACTACATAGCTTTGATCTGATCCTTTTGTTGTGGGGTCACTTAGCTCTTCTATCTTTATTCATTCTTTCATGGGGTGTGGGTGTTGCTGGCTAGGCCAGCATTTATTGCCCCATCCCCAATTGCCCTTGAGAAGAGAATGCTGCTTTTGCAGTTTGGCATGCATGTAATCCTGTAATGCAGTTTCACCAGGGTATCACGTCATTTATGGTTATGCCTAGTGCTGTCCCTGGCATGCTCTCCTGCACTTCTCATTCAACTAGCATTAGACCCCTGCCTAGATGGTAATAGTAAAGTGAGGGATGTGCCACACCATAAGGTTACAGATTGTAGTTCAATACAGTTCTATTGCTGCTGATGCCCAGTTTTGAACTGCCAGATATGTTCTGAATCTATCCCATCTAGCATGGTGGTAGGGCCACTCAATATGATGGAGGATGCCCTCAGTGTGAAGACACAATTTTGTCTTCACATGGACTATGCTGTCGTCACTCCTAACAACACTCATGAACAGATGCATCTGTGACACATAGATTGGTGAGGATGAGATTAGGTGGGCTTTCCCTCTGTTTGGTTCCCTCACACCCTGCCGCAGGCCCAGTCAGCAGATATGTCCTTCAGGACGTGGCCAGTAGTGGTGATACTGACCCACCCTTTGAGATGGATATTGAAGTCCCCCACCCAGAGTACATTCTGTGTCCTTGCCACTCTCAGTGCAGCCTCCAAGTGGTGTTCAACATGGAGGAGTACTGATTCACCAGCTGAGAGAGGGACATTGGTGGTGATCAACAGAATATTTCCTAGTCCATGTTTGGCCTGATGTTATGAAACTTCATGAGATCCAGAGTCAATGTTGAGGACTCCCAGGGCAACGCCCTCCTGACTGTATACCACTCTGCCACCACCTCTAGGTGATGGTGGCTTCTCGGGCACTATCTATAAGGTATGATACGGTGAGCATGTTTATGTCAAGCTGCTGCTTAACTAGTCTGTGGGACAATTCTCCCAATTTTAACACAAGACCCCAGATGTTAGTGAGAAGGACTTTGCAGGGTCGACAGGGCTGGATGTGCCGTTGTCATTTCCGTGCCTAGGTAAATGTTGGGTGGTCACATTCTTTGGTAACATTTTTGTAGTGGTTTGATGTTCGGCCACTTCAGAGGGCAGTTAAGAATAAATCCCATTGCTGCAGTCTAAAGTCACCTGTAGGCCAGACCAGATTTGCTCCCTTTCCTTATCTGGAATATGAATGTATCAATACTTTAGGAAGCCTCAAACTACTCTTTGGTGCCATTTTAAAAATAGACCCTCCCTTTCTGAAACAAATTGAAGGGAAATAGTTTTGCTTTTTATGTCTCATCCATAGTACTATGTATCTCAATAACGTATTTTCCCAAATATGTATGCATGTTCTATTTCTTGTGTGTTTGATGCTTTTCACCTCTCTCTGGTCTATTTTTTTCTGCTCCCACCTTCCAGATATGCTTTCATACACAAAACAGTGCTAGCCTCAGTCTGAAAAACAATCTTCCAATATATGCATTGGGATTCCAGCGCTATATGATTGGCCTTTTCAGCTAACCATCTAAGTCTGCTCACCATGCTATCTTTGTGGCGAAATAGGGTGCCATCCTGTGGGATAACGGCTACCTCAATAAGATCTTTGCTCACTGTGTATGGTGTGCATGAATGGGCATAAGGCCACCACTTTGGTCCTGAAGAGTGTCTAATCGACCTCAAATTAGTCTGAAAGGGTACTGTACTCAAGAATTTGAGCAACAGGTGATGCTAGCCATTTCAGGCTGTTACAGCAACACAACACAAGTGATATTCTCCACTATCAGGACGCTGCCGTCATGCCAAAAAGATATCACACAAGTTAGTAATGCGGTAGATGAATTTCAGATGAATGGCTAGTGGATCATATCTAACAGCACATCCCTTCAGCTGTTCGCAACAGGTAGAGTACTGACTGTACTCAACCAGCCTGTGCTTGCAACACTCAGAACATAGTGTCCAACATAAGATGTGATTCTGTGATTGGCAGCACTTATTATCTAACTAAGTGCTAAGAACTACACCGACGACTGATTTAAGCTCATCAGTCTGGCTCGTAATAGCTTGATGGAAGCTATATATTGTTAGAACCATATCCTCCAGGGCAATACTTTATTTTAAAATATGAAAGGACACTGCATTATATGGACACTTGGAAGCTGACCTGGTTTTTTTTAAATAAAAGCTAATTAGTTCACCTTGGAATATCAACAAGCATGCCTTCTCTAAGAAATCAACTGATTAGCATGGTATTTAAGGGGGAAGAGCTGTTTGCTTGGTTGCACTGCAATTATTTTAATGGATGGGGAAAAAAGTTTTAAAGGCAAAGGCTAGTGATTCACTGGAAATCATGTGACAGAGATGAGCTTTAAGTTTTGAATTTTTTTTTCAATTTCGTTGGAACTGAACTGAGAAGGGAAAAAGCTGCCCAGCTGGCACTTCCTTTGCTTTGCCTGAAACTGTGTGATTGACAGTAACCAGCTAAGGATCCTCATCTCAGTGGAACTTGTATGTATTTGGAAACCCAAAAGGCTGAGGGGGGTTGATCTGGCTTTATTCTCCTCCATGGTGATCTCCGTTGGTGAGAACTTCCAGGCATCTACTAGGGCTAGCAATCTGTCTTCACAAAAGGGAGCACCAGATTGACAGCGTCAAAACCCTGTGAACTTTATCCTGTTCTTATAAAGTCTTTTCTTCACTACTCATTGCAGCAGAGACCCTACTTATTTGTCCCTTGTTTGTATGTGTATCCATGCTGGGGAATTTTAAAAGCGATAATTATACTTCCAGATAACAATTGCAAATTAAACAGTTCTTGCAACTTGTTTTTAAAAAGTTTTGTTTTATAATAAATCAATCATTCTGAGTTTATTGAAAGAAGCCTGGTTAAAGTCTCTTTTATTCTGGGTCTAACAGTAGTGAAGATAAATAATTGGCCATTTTGGTGAGTGAATTAAACTTTTAAACAAATTATGCGACCTGGAGCAGTGGGACTAGATAATCTGTGCACTCCTCCCATCCTGGTTGTAACAATACATCCATACACAGGGCCCTGACCTCTACAAACAGAAAGAGCACATCCAAGCATTGCGCCTTAATCAATTAAAAAGGCATGGACATCAACTGTTCCCTGGTGCTTTCTCCATGGCAATACTTCAACCAGAATCCACATGCACCAATCAGCACCTTTTTCTCATGCAGTATAAATTGCTGTTCTCTTTGAAGTTTGGTATTCTTGTGTCTATGATGTCTAAATATGTAATTTTTCCAGCAACCCCTGCAACCAAGCCAGTGCTGCCCACCTTAAGGTGCTGACCCACCACAGCCCATCCACTTCAATGGATGCTTGGAGTTTAGAGTTTCTGCTCAACAAGTGGACAGAATCCTTTGCATCAGGCAAACATACAAAATTCTCCAATACAAAGCTCTTCGATTGGCAAGTTGGAACGTCAGCACCATGGGATTGACAGTCAACTTGCAGCCGGTTGATAATGTGTGCAAGAGAGCTGTGATTGACATGGAACTTGATAGGGAAAATATGTCAATGTTCAGCCTAAGAGAAACTAGCTTGCTGAGAGTGGATCACTGAAAGAAAAATATTACACATTCATCTGGCAGGGGAAGAGTTCAGAGTAAATGCGTGAGCAAGTTGTAGGTTACGCTGTGAGGAACTCACTACCCAGAATCTTAGAACCCCCCCAAAAATGGTTCAGAATGTCTTCTCTCCACCTGCCTCTTAACTCAAACAGGTCCAGTTAACCTCATGAGTATCTACACCCACCACTGTGCTCCACTACGGAGGTGAAAGACCAGTTCTGTGACGAGGTTGACTCTGCTATTAGCAGAATCCCTAAGTCCGAACATCTTTGCCTACTGGGAGATTTCAACACTAGAGTGGGTGCGGACCATGAGGTGTGGCCCTCCTGCCTCAGACATCATGGCCTGGGAAAGATAAATGAGAATGGACAGAGACTACTTGAGCTTTGCTGCTACCACAAACCATGCTGCAAAGTGTCCTGGAGAGATACAAGATCAGGGCATTGGTACTAACTGGATCTGATCATCACCAGATGTGACTCTCTGAACAGCATTCTCAACAGCAAGCTGCCACAGTGCTGACTGTGATTCAGATCACTCCCTGGTGCGCACCAAGGTGAGGGTGCAACCACTGAAGATTTTTCATTCAAAGCAGAAATGCCGTCCTCATATCACCGTCAGCCATACTGCCTACCCAGATGAAAACCTTGGCTCGATTGAACAGGTGCTCTCCGGCATTCCTACACACATTGCAGACATGAAATGGAATATACCTCCAGACACCATCTATAGTACCACACTCTCAACAAATGGGAAGCAAAAGCGGGAAAATGCTGACTGGTTCAAGACTAACTATACTGTGATGGAACCTGTCATTGAAGACAAGCAGTCTGCTCTCATTAATTACAGGAGAGATCCAAGCGGGAAAGCCTTGAAAGCACTAAGAGCCACTCAAAGTAAAGTCCAACAATGGTTAATATGCAATTGTTAGATGGAAGCATAACTATTCCTAGGGATCTGCTAATGACTATTGGTTACAACTTTGCCATTTGTCCTTCGACACAGGGAATTTCAGGGGCAGAAATGAAGGAATTGAAAAAGGCACCAGGTCCACCAGTAAAGAAAACAGCTCCATTAAAAACAAAGGCAGGGGAGGTCATCACCAACTGCAATAAACAGTCGAGTTGAACACTCCTTGATTAGCCTAGAGTTCAAATCCATGGAGAAGACTGTCACCAAGGAAGCTCCACACTCCATGAAAGCCTGCCCATCATGATAGAGCTGCATATTGAACCCGCAGTAAAGAAACTTAGTGAAGATCTTGACTTGCTTGCCATGGGCAAAGCTCCAGGTGCCGATACTATACCACCTGAACTCATCAAGTACAGGAAAGCAGCACTCCTGCAGCATCTGCACAAACTTCTCTGTCTCTGCTAAAGGGAGGGGGCAGTGTCTCAGGGTATCCGTGATGCAAATATTGTGATCCTGTACAAGAACGGGGGCTACCTCAGTGATGGCAACAACTGTTGAGGCTCCTTCCTGCTGAGAATTGTTGGAAAGTGCTTGTCCTTTGTCAGGCTGCAAATTCTAGCTGAACATGTCCACCCTGAATCCGGTGTGGTTTCAGAACTGCAAGGTCTCCAATTGACATGATCTTCTCAGTCCAGCAGCTGCAAGAGAAATACCGAGAACAAAGGAGAGCCCGATATATTGTTCTCATTAATCTCACCAAGGCAATGGACCATGTGAGCAGAGACGGTCTATTTAAATTGCTCACTAAAGCTCCTCCACGTGATCTCATCCATCATATTATCATGGAACAAAGTCAGCGATGACGGGGCAACATCAGAACACTTTGAGATCCACAGTGTTGTCAAACAAGGTTGTGTTCAGGCACCGACACTCTTTAGCATATTCTTATCGAAGGGTCATGAGGACTCGAACGTCAACTCTTTTCTTCTCCGCCGATGCTGCCAGACCTGCTGAGTTTTTCCAGGTAATTCTGTTTTTGTTTTATATTCTTATCTTTGTTGCTTTCACAAGGCTTCAGGTCATCTCCAGAGGGTGTCTATTTACATACCAGGACAACAGAAAGCTGTTCAGCATTGCTCGCCTGAGATCCAAGACAGAAGTGTGACAAATCCTCATCAGAGAGTTGCTCTACACCGACGATGCTGCACTTACATTCCATACTGAGGGACACCACCTGTGGCAAATGGACAGATGCCCTCATGCCTGTAAAGAGTTTGGTTTGACCATCAGCATCAGGAGGACAAATGTCATGGTCCAGCATATTGCCACACTGCCATCTCTCAGCAGTGACAATGTGAGACTGGAGGTTGTTGATAGCTTCATATATCGAGGCTCCACACTCACCAACAATCTGTCACCTGATGCTGAAATCAACACCCACATCTCGGAAGCTGCAGCTTTTATGCCCAAACTAAGTAAGAGTGAGTGAAACAACAGCCTGACTGAGAACACCAAACTGCAAGTCTACCCAGTCTGTGTCCTCAGCACACTCCTCTACAGTAGTGAGACCTAGGCAGGAGAGAAGGCTTAACAGTTTCCACCTTAGCTGTCTCAGGCTTATCCTCTGCATCTCTTGGCAGTCCAAGGTCACCAATTCAGAGGTCCTGAAGTGTGTTAATTCCATCAGCAAACACGCTTTGTTAAGCCAACAATGCCTGTGCTGGCTCGGCAACATTCATCAGATGGATGACAGCCGTAAAACCAAAGACTTCCTGTACAGTGACTTGGCCACTGGGTCACAACCTCCTGGGTGTCCAAATCTCTGTTACCAGGATGCCTGCAAGTGAGATTTGAAAATGCAGACATTGATAGTGACAGCTGGGAGACAGTTGTCTCTGACGGCCGTGACCGCTGGAGACTGATTGT
The DNA here is from genome assembly GCF_017639515.1 of Carcharodon carcharias. Lineage (NCBI taxonomy): Eukaryota > Metazoa > Chordata > Chondrichthyes > Lamniformes > Lamnidae > Carcharodon > Carcharodon carcharias. Next base: position 81,186,009 of record NC_054481.1, on the reverse strand, counting down.
TTGTAAAAGGGTATTGGAAGAGGCGAGCAGAAATGAAAAATTCAGCTGGCCGAGAAAAGGGCCCAACGAAAACTGAGGCCAGTGATTCATGCTCTTTCTCAGCCCACTGTCTTCCTCTGTAGCAGATACTGCCATGTCAGAGTGAGGCTCCTGAGTCACACCAGGCGTGTTTACTAGAGTTGACCACCACATTGCAAACCATCGTCTTACTCTGTGTGGGGAGGAAAACAACCATTTAACTTCTGAACCCTCTCAGGCACTTCAGAATCTTATGCTGTTTCTGTTGCATTTCCTTTTGAAATCAGTGTGGTGTTTGTTACAATACTGAATGTGTACTCGAAGGCAGATATGCTGATGGTAAGACCACCTAGAGGAAGGAATCTTGCAGTTCAACCCATCTATCCATTCTGCAATATACAAGTAAGTAGTATGACAGTTTTTTTAAAAAGTGAGCACCCACTCACACCTGAATGACTGAAAGAGCTAACTAACATTACAAATATTGCTGGTGCTCAGAAGCATTCTCCAGCTTCACTTTTATGTCAGTGGCTTTAGTTCCTGCAGCCCCAGGTTTACACTCTGCAAAAATAAAAGCAAAAAAACTGCAGATGCTGGAAATCCAAAACAAAAATAAAAATACCTGGTAAAACTCAGCAGGTCTGGCAGCATCTGCGGAGAGGAACACAGTTAACGTTTCGCGTCCGTATGACTTTTCAACAGAACTAAGTAAAAATAGAAGAGAGGTGAAATATAAGCTCGTTTAAGGTGGGATGGGACAAGTAGAGCCCACCCTCCCCCCCCCCCCCCCTTAAACCAGCTTATATTTCACCTCTTTTCTATTTTTACTTAGTTCTGTTGAAGAGTCATAAAGACTCAAAACGTTAACTGTGTTCCTCTCCGCAGATGCTGCCAGACCTGCTGAGTTTTTCTAGGTATTTTTATTTTTGTTTTACACACTGCAAACACTGATCAATATAGTGGTGGGATTAGTCAAGCTTCTTCCTCTCTTTCATGTTGCAGAACTCCTAAATCATTTGGCAAACCATAACTTGAAATAGTGTAAAAATAACCACATTCCTTTGAACATTACTAGTCAAAGGAAATGAGACCTTTTTAAAAATCATAGCAAACAAAACAATGATTTTAAGATGCATCTGATTATCTATTTTCTGTTGCAACATCTACTGATTCAAGATTTACCTGGTATTTGTAATAGTCAGGCATCATTAAGCAGTCACATTGGCATATCCAGGAGCTTGCGTCAAGGTGCCCATGCTAATGGCTTCAGGTGGAATATATGAATTGGGAACATAAAGAATTACCATTGAATTTTGCGGTGCTGCTTGAAAAGTTAAACTTACTTTAGTTTATAATTAACTGTATAGTTCAGAGAAAGATATGGAAAGATTAAGTCATTGATGAAAAGATAAAGCATATTTTATACTATGTTCTTTTTAATAAAAGTACCTTAAAAGTAATTTTACTTCCAAATAAATACACATAGGTAACTTATAATAAGTCACTGCACACTAAACTTTTGCTTCTTCCTAAGTAGCTCCCACACTATAAAGTTACATTTTTCCTTTCAAATAATCTAGGAAAAATTAAGACAATGGAGAAAAACATTTTGATATAGTCCGTGAAACACCCACTGCCATAACCATACCCTAAAGTTTAATTCTAAGCATACAAACTGGAAGCATTGACCACTATTTTGAACTCCACACCCACTATATATATATTTCTACAGTAAATCTAGGTTATTTATTAGTTTGCTATATTACAGCAATGACTGCATTTTAGAAGTATACTATTAGTTTTAGGATGTCCTAAGGCTTTGAAATATGTTACATAAATGCAACATTTTTCTTTCTCTAGGGCTGGTTTGGTCAGTTGGCTAATGATTAGTGTGTGGTTCAGAATAATGCCAACTGCATGGGTTTGTTTCACATTCCAGCTGAGATAGACTTAGGACCTGACTCCTCACCGTGCCCCTGAGGTGAAATGGTAAACTACCACTGACAAAAAATGCCAAGGAAACAGCTCAGGACAAAGCATCAGCAGGCAACAAGCCAAAGACCTGCCATGGGCAGAGCACACATGAATGAATTAAAATCAGTTCACTGTGAACTGATTCAGTTCAGTAATTTATTTTTATTTTTAACATTTTGTATTAGCAATAACAGTAATGAATCAATGTTGTTACCACAATTACTTATTCAGCCACTTTATGAGTTTGTTATATTATTGTAATTTCATGTAAATAGTGTTGAGGATGTGCTTTTTAAAGATACAAATTCTAATTTTTCTTTTTCTGGCTGAATTTTTAAAAATTGGAACCTTCTAAGGAAAAATGATAAAACTGCCCAGGCTGCTTTCAATACAGACAATCTTGCATTTCACCAAGTGGGATGAAAAAAGACACTCAACACCCTGGGGAGCATGAAAGACCCCAATCCCCTGTTGGTTTCACACCATCTTGAGACTTCTCAAATGCTTTTGAGATGAGACATCAAAATGCAATTAACTGTTTTGAAACAATAACTGCAGCAGACATGAACAAGTAGAATTTCTCTGGAGTATATAGCCAGCAAAGGTACTTTAAGGGCTGCTTATCAAGCAAGAGAGAGAGAACAAAAGACAATACTGTACTGAACACAGGTACTTGAAGCTGTGTGCTCTCTCTGCCCCTCTCACTTGGAAGTATTGTGCTCAGTTCTGCAAAGCAATGAGCCTGGGAAGAAAAATCTACACTTTTGGGGAAAACATGGAAATCTGCTCCATACAACTGCTTCCAAGACATAATATTCATATAGATATAGCTTTCCTGTATATCAGTGATAAGCATTGAGGTGCAAGCCAATGCAAATGATGGCAGCACCATTAGAACCACATGCTCTCAGGAATGGCAGCACACCAGCAGCCCCCTACAGTCCAGTCACTTTCCTGGTGCCACAAAGCCAGCTGGTCAGTCTGCCCTGGCAGCAGCCAAGATATGACAGTTAGCAGAAAGGTTTCTCAAGCCAAATCTCCTCAGTCACTGACCACGGATATGTCAAGTGCATCACTGGAGCTACAATAGGCTTCTACTTACAGGGTTTCACAGGATTCTTAGGACACAGATTGCTGAGAATTTTTTGACATGATTTTTCTCAAACAGCAATGTTGGTACAGGGGAGCAGGAAGTCAGTGGTCATAGCTTTCCACAATGAACTGCTGTGGGAGAATTCTTGCAGCTGACAAGACAGGTACACCTTGCTCTTTGTCATCTTCCATTGATGACCAATGAGTTGGACTTTCTGGTTGGTAAAGTTGTGGAGCACGCAGCAAACAAGCTCTCTGAGGGTTATATTGCAGGACACTTTCAAACCTATTTGAGCAGCTGGAGCATTACTTAAGCATGTCAATATCTGTATTATAAGGGTTTCTGATGGTGGCATGGCATTGATTATATATCACATCTGCTCAAGTTATGTGTGTAGAAGATAGCTCTTGGCCCCAAGCAGCCAATCTCTGACCTAAAAGAGAGTGGGAATTGAGGACTGGCACAGGATCAGGGCATTTTGGCAGCATGGATTCAAAGGGAAAATCTTCCTTAACATTATTGTCTTTTTTAAAGGGAAAACTAAGTACACAATGGAAAAGCAGTGCGTGTAATTTCTCTGGATTTTCAAAAGTCTTTAGTTAAGGTAAGGCTTTTGGTAATGTGATCATAAAGAGTCAATATGACTTTGTGAAAGGGAAGTTATGTTTAATTTATTAGAGTTTTTGAGGATGTGACAAGCAAGGTGGAGAATGGGGAACCTGTAGATGTTGTGAACTTGAATTCCAAAAGGCATTTGATAAAGTGCCACGTCAAAGGTTATGGCATAAGAGAATATAGTGCAGGGAGTAACATTAGCATGAACAAAGGATTGGTAAGCCAACAGCAAGCAGACAACAGGGATACATTAGTCATTTTCAGGTTGGTAAGTTGTAACTAATGGAGTGCCACAGAGATCAGTGCTGGACCCTCAACTATTTACAATCTACATCAATGATGTGGATGAAGGGACCAAATGTATGGTAGCTAAATTTGCCAACAACACCAAGATAGGGAGGAAAGTAAGTTGTCAAGAGGAATCTGTAAAGGGATATAGGCAAGTTTAACAAGTGGGCAAAAATGTGAGAAAATGCACCCACTTTTCAGGAAGAAAAGTAGTGTGGTATTTAAATGGAGGGAGATTGCAGAACTCGATGGTAGAGGGATGTGTGTGTCCTGGTACATGAATCATGAAAAGTTTGTATGCAAGTACAGCAAGCGATTAGGGAGGCAAATGGAATATGGGTGTTTATTGCAAGGAGTATGGAATATAATAGTAGGAAAGTTTCACTGTAGCTGTATAAGGCATTAACGAGTCCACATCTGGAATACTGTGTACAGTTTTGGTTTCATTTGAAATGTATCAGAAGCTGTACGGAGAATGTTCACCCAATTCATCATGGGATGAAAGGCTTATCCTTGAAGAAAGGTTGAACAGGTTGGGCCTTTTCCATTGGAGTTTAGAAAAACGAGAGATGGTCTTTTTGAAACATAAGATGCTGAGGGGACTTGAAGAGTAGACACCAGGAGGATGTTTCCACTTGCGGGGGAGACAAGAACTAGGGAACAACGTTTAAGAATAAGAGGTCTCCCTTTTCAAGATGAAGATGGAGAATTTTTTTTTTCTCTCAGAGGGTCGATGGCATGTGTAATTCTCTTCCCAGAGACCAGTGAAGGCTGGGTCAATTAATTTACTCAAGGCAGAGTTAGATTTTTGATAGACAAAGCAGTCAAGGGTTATGGGAGCAGACAGGAAAATGGAATCGAGACCACAACCAGATCAGCCATGATCTCACTGAATGGTGGAGCAAGCTCAAAGGACCAAATGGTCTCTCCTGCTACTAAGTCCTATATTCCTAAGGTACCCCACAGTACACTAATAAGGTCAGATAATATGAAGACAGGGGCAAGTGGCAGATTGCTTTCTGTCTTTAAGTTAGCTAGCAATCCAAAGAGTGGGACTATAGGGCAGAGTGGCACAAGGCTGTGCTGAGACCGCGGCTGTTCATAATTCATATTAACAATTTGAATTTTGGAATCTAGGGCACAATTTCTAAGATTGCAGATGACACCAAGTTGGGGGGTAGTGAATATTCAGAAGGACTGCAATAAATTACAGGGGGATATCAATAAACTTGCAGAAGACAAAAGCAGAGCAAATGAAGTTTGTCACAAATAAATGTGAGATAGTACATTTTGGTGCGAAGAAATGCATTTAGACTCAAACTTTCCAAGTAATAAGTGGGATAGGGAACAACGGAATCAGAGTACAAACTGACCAATCACTGAAAGTTGCACCATAGGTTAACAAGATCATAAAACGAGCACTGGACTTTATTGCTACAGGGACAGAATGGAAAAGTAGGTAAGATATGCTAAATCTGTAACAAATTTTGGTTAGATCACAGTTAAAGAGTACAGTATTCACTTCTGGGCACTAGATTATAAAAAAGATATAAAGGCACTGGGGAGGGTGCAGAAAAAGTTTACGAGGATACCACCTAAAACGTGTGGGTTTATCAGAAAAGAATAAACAGGCTGGGTCTCTTTGCTCTTGAACAAAAGCCGTGACCAAATAGAGGTTTTTAAAATTATGAAAGATTTGATAGAGTGGATGCAGAGAGAATATTTCCTTTTGTGGTAAAGAGCATAACATGAATCCAATGTCAAATAGTCACCAAGAAATTGAATTGGGAATTGAGGCATTTCTTTTTGCCCAGAGTGCAAGTGAGGAACTTGTTACCACAAGGAGGTGAATAGAATGGATGCACTTAAGGGGAGGCTGGATAAGTATATGAGAGAATTTTCGGTTGTGCACGCTAGATGGTTAAAAAGCCAGCAACTTGTTCTTAAAAATTGGAATCATTGCCTCTATTGTATCAATTGACAGGTTTTGCATTTCCTAACCCATCTATTAAACTTGGCGCTTGGTTTCATAAGCACAAAACTGCAAACACACCTTTGGCCTCAACTTACTTGAATTCGCTTTTATTCCACCTTAAATGTTACCTCTCTTACTTAACCCACCATTGCAGCCCATTTACATGCTTCTGGATTGCTGTTTTTTGATTTTAGCTACCCTTAGCTATTCTCTAACATGGCTCAACTCAGGTGGCTTCCTCTTTAACTTTAATTATTTTTAATTTGGATTTCCTTCACTGATCTCCTTGAACCTTGATCTGTTTCAATGATTGATTTACTATTCTTTAGGAACAAATATCACCTCTTCAAATTTAGATGGCCACACCAAGATTTTGTGCTACTGTAAAGGCCTTGAGAATGTAGTTCTTCCAAGTGTTACCCCAATAGATGCTTCTTTCCAGATTATGACAGCTCCCAAAGGAATCTATTTGTGTTATTTGTTGATGATCAGTCTTCAGAACTTAGTGTTTGTAGATTCCTTTCAATTTCAAAAGTAGGTTGTAAGTATCACCAGGTCAACCAATGTGACTATGAACAGAAATAAATCAACAATTCTGTCTCTGATTTTGAAAATAAGACCTTCTCTTAACTATAACTCAGGCTCCCAGAGCTACACTTTCATCTGGTTGCGTTACACAAAAGCTGTTTAACAGACCAGGGTTTGAACTTGGAATTTTTCCTGTTCTATATGCTTCAGCTACCCATTGCCATAACCAACTGAACCATTTAGAAGCTACAGGCAAGTAAAGTACTCAATGCAGAGGCATGGCTGGATGTCCTTCGGGGAAGGGAACTAGAGAAGATAGATATGTTAAATTGATTACCAGATCAATACTTTTTCAGAAAATAGAAACTTGTTAATGTGCGTACCTGCTGCTGACAAAAGTATTCAGTAAACTGAAAGTGGGGTGGTCAGTAAGTATGTAGGAAAATATAATTGCATGGGAGTATGAGAGTGGTGAATTTTCAAAATACAAGCAGGGTGGAATGAAATAATTTGACATCAGTCAAACAATCCTTTTATAAATGAGTAGATGGATGAAGTTCAGAAAATTTAAAGTTCATTTTCCTTTAAACATGGGGAGGGCAAAAGATGTATTTCATGCCAATTAAAGTGAGAAATGAAAGCACTGGAGAATGAAACATACTGTGCTTCTTTATGCACATATCGTCTATGTTGTGTATTCTACAATCAATTATAGTCACAATATGGAATAAGCTCAAGTTAAAGACTTCCCTACACCTCAGTGATCTGCCTTGACATCAGTGCATCCTATGCCGCACCGGTGTGACACTTCCCACAGCAAATTCGGTGACCTGAGTGACAAATCATAGTGTAATGCAGTTTGTCATTCAACTAGCTTCCAAGGACATGAATTCAAAGGGAAGTCACAGCCAACACTTAAAACTTTATTTCTGAATTTAGGTAAGTGGCACCAGTGCTTCAATTCCATTAAACACTCCTTTTAAACAGTGTGACCCAAAGTAAACCTGCAGTATTTAAAACTGGTGTTGAAACAAACTCCTGGTAAATCTGAAATGAAAGTTTGAAACTTTTGCACTGCGAGGATTCAGATCATCAGTTATGAACCAGTCTCATTACTAGGATTGGAAAAATTAAACCAAAAAAGCAATAGAAGAGAATTGATGCACTTTATATATCAAAATCAAATCTTAAAAAAACAAGTATGCACAGCAAAATAAGGATTAAATTCTCTGCTTTGCACCCTGAAACAATTTAAAAAGCAATGCCCACACTGTATTCCAGTAAGTGTATTTTTGAATAGCATTCTTCAAGTAACGACCAACATTTTCAGACACAATATCCAAAATATTTGTATAACTTTGTAAGATTGAGGAAAATAATGATGTGAATCTAATCATTTTCCTTTATTGAAGATAAGTTTCATTAAGGGATTGTATGTTTAAAAATGATACAATGTTTTTTCTTTGTTGTCTCATTTTGCAAACTGCAATTGGAATGTTTCTATTGATGGGAACAAAGGACAAATTGCTGGAAAGAAACTCATTTCATCCTCTTTGTAATTTTTGAAAAATGTAAAACAAAAACAAATTGCATGTAGGTTTTACTGATGCTTAACCCACAGTCCTATAAGAGCTGCTATCTCTTAATTTACTTCCACTAACCAAAGCAATTCTATCTTGTAACTTGTTAAATGTAAATTCTAAAACCCTAAAACAAAATTGATATTTACCACACTAAGACTCCCCTAAAATTATCAGTAAAGTCGGAGAAGAACACCCCAAATGTTTCTGAAATTGCTACAATAAACAGAACACTAGAATCAGTAACAGGAATTTTATGGCTGTTGCCACTGATTTTGAGCATGCAACAATTAAGTCTTGTGAGCAGTAGAAGAAATATAAAGTTTTGTTGGGATTAGTTGAAACTCTCCATTTTTATATTTCCATAAATAAATTCATTTAAAATCATGACTTTTGTAGGTGGTACAAATAATGTTTACTGCCATCTTATTACATTTGCCACAGGTACAAATAGAGGATTATGCACTGCTAGCAGACCTGATGCAAACTGCATTTTGCTGTGGATTACATTGAGCCATGCTCCTGACTGGCTAGCTTTTAATTTTAGAAGGGTGCAGGCAGGAGTATAGCTTCTTTCGTAATAAAAGGATTTCAAATAAATTTATGAAGTGTCAATGAACCATGAGGGCACTTCAAAACGTGGCTTTGAACGAGACTGGAGCTAAATGTCACATGGTGTGAATTCCAATTGATACAGTCACCCAAGTTTAGTCACTCCCAACTTACGTGCACTAAGAACCTGATTTACATTACCATCCTCATCACAATACTCACCAGAAACAACTTCAAAGCAGTGCAAAATGGTGGTGTAAAAGCAGGCTCTAGTGATAACTCCTGATCTCAACCAGTTTTTCTGATAGTTTGCAACTTCAAATGATAGTTGCTTTATATGCAGAAGTTATTCTTCCTCAAAAATTACACACCTAAGAAACAATTGAATTTTTCATTACACAAATTGCACCTCAAAGCAAATTCACTGTCTATTTATCTTCAACTTCACTAGAGCCTTTACCGCATCACAATTTGGAGGCTCACACAAATGCCCAGAACCATGACACACCAATTAGGTTTCAGACTGAAAAAGTTAGGTTCACAAAATTATCAGGTTTCTCTTCAAATGAAAAGGCTAATGAAAATTCACAGGATTTTTTTCTCCCCCTCACCTGTCTGCTTTAACTTCGATAGAAGAGCCAAAGAAACATCGAGAAACAGCAGAAATGCCATTTACATTGTTTCCGTGGCTCTTCAACTGAAGTTGCACCAAAGGAGTGGGAGAACTCCAACTGAAATCAACCCCCCCTTATGCAGCTAGATACCCAGTTCCAAAGACCACAGATCCCATTAGGCAGACATGAATTTATTCTGTTCTTAGAGAGTGGAGACCAAACTACTGAATCACTAGACAGGTATTGTACTTGGGAAAGCTTAAAGTTGCTTTCTTCCATGCTAGTTTAAAAGATAACCTTTATTTAAAAAAAAACATATGTACTCACTTATTTTAATATTTATAAATTATCTGCATCAGAAGATAAGTTGTAACACTACTGGAAAACAAGTGTATCTACAGCTACAAAAACCTAATATCTTCTCTGCCAAAATGAAGTTTTAAATGGCAGAAATCATAGATAAACATGGGAAAATTCAAAGAAGATTGTAAGAATGTTTTCAGATTTACAGTTTTACATTAACTATTTTGGTTCAGTCAATAATTCAGATTTCACCAGCTTCCCTTTCTTCTGGACTTGCTGTATTTAATTCTGACTTTCCATTTGTACTCTCATGTTTTCTTTCCGAAGAACTCTTCTCCTTTCGATCCTTATCTCTTGATTTTTCCCTAGGAGATCGATCCCTTGAAGACCTTGAAAAACAACACTTTTATTTAATACAAACCTCCAGCATTTCAGCTTCCATAACGACCCACAAGGCAAATTCTCCAAAGGTGCGGTATACAGCTACATAGGAAGACTCCAGATTCAAATCTGATGCAAATTAGCATCAGTCTTAGTGCTTCTGGGCTAAGAGATTAAAAGTTACCTCCTCATCTCATCGGAGATACAGAGGGATCTGGGTGTCCTAGTGCATGAATCATAAAAGGTTAGTATGCAGGTACAGCAAGTAATTAGCAAAGCTAATAGAATGTTATTATTTATTGTGAGGGGAATTAATACAAGAGTAGGGAGGTTATGCTTCAGTTATACAGGGCATTGGTGAGACCACATCTGGAATACTGTGTACAGTATTGGTCTTTAAGGAAGGACATAAATGTGCTGGAAGCAGTTCAGAGATTTACTAGACTAAAACATAAAATATCCTGAGGGATCTTGACAGGGTGGAAGTGGACAGGATGTTTCCTCTTGTGGGAGAATCTAGAACTAGAGATCACTGTTTAAAAATAAGGGGTTGCCCATTCAAGACAGAGACAAGGCAAAACTTTCCCTCTCAGGGGGTCATGAGTCTTTGGAATTCTCTTCATCAGAAGGCAGTGGAGGCAGAGTCTTTGAATATTTTTAAGGCAGAGCTAGATAGATTCTTGATAAACAAGGGGCTGAAATGTTATCAGGGGTAGGAACATGCAGTTGATGTTACAACCATATCAGCCATGAACTTAGTGAATGGCAGGGCAGGCTCAAGGGACCGGGTGGCCTACTCCTGCTCCTAGCTCGTAGGATTCCTATTTTGATCATTATTGAGAAATCATTGCTGAAAGTGCACATGCTTATGTTGATTAAGTTATCTAGTTTGGCTTTGATATCTTCCCCACTCATCTTCAGATGGCTGAATAGTCTGCTAAGATTCACCAACTAAGTTTACACCTCAGGAAAGAAAGGTTAGAGGAGAGAGAATATATCGGAACAGTTGGGGCAAAGGCACCAAGATTAAAATTAGAAATAAAAATAGAAACTAAAACACGAATAGGGAAACTAGCTTTGACAGAGGGAATGTTCAAGATTTCTTTAAAGTAAAAATTGTGTTTTTATTTCTTTAACTCCATGCAGAATATTATAATAAAGCTACTCTCAACATTGTTATAATGATCTATTTTACATTAAATACAGCAAGTGGTCCTGGGTTTAAGGTACTGCAGTAGTATCTCTGCACTGTTAATCCAACATTAAAAATTGAAAGCAGCCACAAGGAATGACTGATAAAGATTTTACCCTTCCAACGCACTTCAAAAATCTGGAATCCCTTCCCACTGCCACTACAAAATATAGGAAAAAAATCTGCTGTGAGACATTGCAAAGCATTAAATAACTGACTTGCTCCCTCAACCTGCTAAGTGCTATTTCTTGTTTGAACTTTTTAGGATCCTGACAATGTGAAATATTGATCCTTCGAGCAGTGCAATTATTGGTGAGGCCCTACAGAATAATGAATACCTGAGTCTGAGTTTGAGTGTTTAAACTGCATGAGCAGTAGTGGCTATAGCTTGAAATCACTCCTCCCTCTTCCTCCTCACTCCTTCCCTCCTGTTCCGTCCTTTTGCTCCCCTCCAATCATATTTGCCTACCTCTGTATACATTACCTATTTGCTGTGTCCTCCCCTTCTGCTTCTGCGTCCTTTCCCTTCCTCTGTTCCATTCTCTTTTCTCCCCACAGATCCTCTTTCACCACCTTTCCCATACCTCCTCCACTCCCACTTCTCTCATTCCCATTGCTTTCTCCTTACACCCTCCTGTTTTCCTCCCTTTCCTATTCCTTGCCTCATTCTTTTGTTTGTCTCTTTACCACTTTTCCCTATTTGCCTCCATTTTCATCCATTCCCCCGTATTAACTCAGTTATCTCCTATTTCTTAACCTGAAAAAAACTGGCTTCTTCTACCTGTGCGCAAGGCCAATGTTCAATCCCAAAATTGGCACATGGGCATGACTGTGTCCTGAGTATCTTCTAAGGATGACAGTGCAACACACAGGAAGAATTATAAATCTATGCCTTATAATAGAAGATACCTTTCAACGGAATGTATACATTGAAACAAATCGTGGACCAGAGGCAACTTGCATTGAAGAATTTGATAAATGAAGCAGAGAAAAATGAGTTAGGTCACTCTGATCACTTTATAAAAACATTTGCTTGCTTTAAGTATTACTTGGCTTGTCCCTTTTTTTAAAAAAAAACTACCAGTCGCCAAATTATAATAATGCATTCAAGCATTTTTGCACAAGCATCAACAAGTCTGCCATTTTGAAAGGGTTAATTTTGTGCAGAAATAATGTTTAGAAACTTAAGGAAAGTACAGCTAATCACAAAACATTTCTCAATCACAACAACCTTTTCAATTAAAAATGACTTGTGCTTGTGGTGATAAAACTTTACCTATGCTTCTGTAATTACATATCTTGTAGGCAATGTTAAAAAAGACACTCATATGTATGACAATACATCAAAACCATCAATATAATCTTTTCCCTCTCGGGGAAAGGAATTGATTCTGAAAGGCTGCTTTACAATTCTAGGAGAACGGATAGTGTAGTGGAACAGCTGAAGCACTGCAAGAGTTACAAATCTCCAACTGGAAAATACAATGCATCATACATTATTAAAGATGATCAAACTGATCAGTCATTCAATTACAATTTTGCCGACATTTTACAGATACAACCAGTGTTCAGGATCACTGTATACAGACTCCTCCTAATGCCAATACCAACAATAGAAATAAATTCAAATATACCTGTACTTAATTGCACAGATCATACTCAGTCATAAAAAAGGTGATAACCACTGCAGCCTCAACAGTAGAATTACTAAATTACTATCATAATGATTTATAATGATATTCCAGAAATTTAGTTTAATTCAAAAATTTCACCAGTCTTACTTATGCTTTGAACTCCGCTCCCTGCTTTTGTCTCTCGAACTGCGACAATGTCCTCTGCTGCGGCTATGTGAACGGGACCTGTATCTTCGGCGCCTGTCTCGATCTCTGGATCTGGATCTTGATTTACGCCGCTCGTGACTAGGGGAACCTGAGCGTTTTCGCCTGTGATCATGTGATCTGGATCTGTAAACATTTTTTTTTAAAGGATTAGTTAACTAGGTAAATAGCAATACATAGTTCTAGGTAGCAATAGGATGGAGAGATATATCCAGCAATGGTTGAAGGGATATTAACTTTTAAATAAATGATAAACTGTTAAATGTTGGTGCTCAGAGGATTTGGGTGTCCTTGTACAAGAAACATAGAGAATTAACATGCAGGTACAGCAAACAATTAGGAAAGAAAATTGTACATTGGCTTTTGTTGCAAGGGAGTACAAGAGTAAGGAGATCCTGCTGCTGTTGTACAGGGTTTTAACGAGATCACACCTGGAGAATTGTGCACAATTTTGCTTTCCACACCCAAGAAAATATATACTTGCCTCAGAGGGTCAACAAAGGTTCATTTAGATTGATTTCAGTGATGAGGGGGTTGTCTTTTGAGAGATTGAGCAGATGGGCCAATACTCTCTTGGGTTTACAGGAATGAGACGTGATTCATTAAAATGTTACAAGATTCTGAAAGGGCACTGGGGTGTCTGGAGAGTCTAGAATTGAGGGCCATTTCAGACTGAGATGAGGAGATGTTTCGTGACCCAGTTGAGGATTTTTCGAATTGTTTACCCCAGAGGACTGTGTTCATGCAGAATGTTCAAATAGAAATCGATACATTTGTGGGCTCAAAAGAAATCAAAGGATATAGGGATAAGGTGGGAAAGTGAAGTTGAGATTGAGAATTAGTCAAGATCCCATTGACAGTGGAATAGGATCGAGGCCACATGGCCTACCCCTGCACCTATTTCTTACAGAAAAATAGTCAAGTGGAAGAACACTGATCTTGCAACCAGCAAGGTCTATACTTGAGTCTCAAGGCTGAGTGTTGACCCAGACTTAGTTGCTGTTACCTGAAAGAGTTTAATGATTTTTTTAGGCAAACAAATATTAGGCACACTAGCTTTCCCAATTGAAAGACAAGCTTTAATGATTTAAATTTCAGTGTAATATTGCAATGAAATAACTCATAAATCTGTTTCTCCCTTTGATTTCCTAGCCAGCTTTTGGCTTTCATTTGATCTAATATTACTAGTCTGGTTTTGTGAATATAAGTAAATGCTTTAAGAGGGGGAAAAAAAATCACTAAATACCATCCCCTTTGTTTAAAAAATAATATAAACAGCAATCAGATTATTTCGACAATTTCTGGCATTAGTGTTTTTTTAAAAATGAAATAGTACTCCAAGTTGAGGCCTAACCAATGTTTTACAAAGATTTAGCATAACTGCATTAATTTTATACTATGCCTCTATTTAAAATACCTTTTAGACAGCCTTCTCAACTTGTCTTGTCACCTTCAAAGACTTGTGTATGTACACCCCAGGTTTTGCTGCTCCTCCACCCCTACCATGTTACCTTTACTTATATCAAATAAATCAAGATTCACCTTAATTCAATAAGTGACTAGTAGATACCTTACACCTGAGCTCACAGTGAGTGAGAGATTTTATTAGTATATATCAAATAGCATTACAAGTGGCACTGACATATTAGTATTGGTGGTACCCCAGGCACCTGGGAGCACACAGTGAGGGAGAGGCCAGGAACACTGCAGAGATCTAGGAATAATTGGTTAGAACCTAGAACAGAGAACCTAAGATCTGAAGGGATCAGGGAGAGAGGTCTCAGGATCTAGAGTCAAGGAGTACTCAGAAGGTTAAGGGGCGTTCTTTTAATCTTGGAGCAAACAGTGTCTGAGGTGCAGTGGAACTATGGAAAGGACTTTGGAGCACTGGGGATTGGGAAACAGCCTTCAACAATAAAAGCTGCAATCTTGTAGTGTATGGAGCAGCAAGAAGGAATAAACATCAGACCCAAACTGCTGGCAGTCCACTTGGAGCCATCCAATCCCTACCTCCCTGTTACTGCATGTCAGGGTCTTCCCCCTTCTACCTTCAGGCCTTTATACTCTTTAAAGATAACCCTATCACCATGTTCCCCATAAAAGTTAAGAGAGCTGGGGGAAGGGATCCAATTTTTTGAAATATACTTTACGCGCAATTATGAGTTTCCATAAACAATCAAAAATGTTAATTTATGCAATTTCGTACTTGTATATTAAACCTCAAAATGATTTGGCATAAATTGGTCTTTTTCTGGTTGGCAGGATGTGACATGTGGTGTGCCATAGGAATCAGTGCTGGAGCCTCAACTTTTTACAATTTATATAAATGACTTGGATGAAAGGATTGAAGGAATTGTTGCTAAGTTTGCTGACAACACAAAGATAGGTAGGAAAGTAAATTGCGAAGAGGACATAATGAGGCTAACAATGGGACATAGATAGGTTAAGTCAGTGGGAAAAGTTCTGGTAAATGGAGTATAATGTGGGCAAATGTGAAATCATTCAATTTGGCAAGGAAAATAAAAAAGCTTATTATCTAAATGATGAGAGATTGCAGAGCTATGAGATTCAGAGGGATCTCGGTGTCCTAATGCATGAATCACAAAAGGTTAGTATGCAGGTACAGCAGGTAATTAGGAACATCATCATTTATTGAGAGAGGAATTGATCAAAAAGGTAGGGAGGTTATGCTTCAGTTGTACAGGGCATTGGTGAGACCACATCTGGAGTACTGCTGCCCTTATTTAAAAAAAGATGTAAATGCATTAGCAGTGCAGAGAAGGTTTACTAGACTAATACCAGGAATGGGTGGATTATCTTATGAGGAAAGGCAGGACAGGTTAGGCTTGTATCTGCTGGAATTTAGAAGAGTAAGAGGCGACTTAATTGAAACCTTTAAGATCCTGGGGGGTCTTGACAGGGTGGATGTGGAAAGGATGTTTCCTCTTTTGGGAAAATCTAGAACTAGAGGTCACTGTTTGAAAATAAGGGGTCACTCATTTAAGATAGAGATGAGGAGAAATTATTTCTCTCAGAGGGTTGAAAGTCTTTGGTGCTCTCTTCTTCAAAAGGTGGTGGAAGCAAACCCTTTGAATATTTTTAAGGCAGAGCTAGATAGATTCTTGATTAACAAGAGGGTGAAAGGTTATCGGGGGTAGGCAGGAATGTGGGGACGAGGTTACATTCAGATCAGCCATGACCTTATTGAATAGCAGAGCAGGCTCGAGGGGCTGAGTGGCCTACTCCTGCTCCTAATTCGTTTGTTCACATGGAAGAAAGTTGTTTTACAGAATACAGGGAAAGGATTTTTAAGTCAATCCGTTTGCAGACCATAGAAAAAGAAGGAAGCCAGAACAACAGCAGTCACTGTTCACAACTGCTGCTTCTCGAACACTGGTTGGTGAAGAAATCATAACGGAAAAGCAACATTGTCAATATATTCATCACTTGCCCGAAACAAAAACGGTGAGAATTCAGTTTCCAGTTTCTATCAATGTATTTTGGTAAAAAAAACAAAGTAACTCAAATTCTTATAGAATAAAGAAATGCCCACTGACACCCGCATGCTGAGAAATTCTGCAAAACACACACTCAGGAGAATAGATGTGATCTCTGAGGGGTCAAAATATCTGGTCGAACCTCAGCAATTTGAGACAGATTTAAGTTTTGAAACAAAAAGCTTAAATATATACAAAGACAACTGAATGACTAAATGCAATTGTTATTGTGAAATATATAATTTATAACTTGGACACAAAACATTTCAGTTAAGATAAAAATGGCAGACAAATTTTTCTGAAGAAGCATTTTGAGGCACGTTTTTTGTGCAGACATTTTTGTGCACATGATATGGGCTTTATCATACGTCCATCCCCTTTTAAAAATCTACTCTCTCAAAAGTGCAATGTCCAAAAGTTCAAGTGCAAAAGTACACTTTTCAATGCAACTAATCTGTAGAGAAACTGGCACCCACTTTCTATCACAGTGTTTATCTCTAAAAAGAAAAGAGAGACTTGTATCTATATAATGCTTTTCATGACCTAGGGACACTTCAAAATGTCTTACAGTGAATGAAATTTTTTTGAAGAGTAGACACCATTGTAATGTAGGAAATGCCAATTTGCAAACATCAAACTCCCAACGAAGTGATAATAACCAGATAATTTGTTTCTGTGATGTTGATTCAGGGATAAATATTGGCCAGGGCACTTGGTGATAGTTCCCTTACTCTTCTTCAAAAAGGATGAGATCCTTCTCATCTACCCAATACAGCAGAAAGTTTAACATCTCATCCGAAAGATAGCACTTCTGGCAATGCACCATTTGCTCAGTACTGCACAGGAGTGTCAGCCTGGATTGTTATGTTAAAGTCCTGCAGCGGGACATGGACACACACTTTCTGATTCAGAGGCAAGTGAGTCACAGCTGACATTTCAAATGAATATCTTAAGACCCCAGCACAGGAGGGCAAAACTAAAAGGTTTGAAAGTCATAAATTCTTCAAATATGGTAACCACCTGAACACTTTCAAAAAGAAATTCACATCAACTGCATAAAGAAAATATGAGCCTCCTTGATGCTACTTTACTGTGCAATAAACATACCTCTTGCGATCCCTGCTACGTGATCTGGACCTGTAAAACAGTATTTAATAGCTTAATTATAGAACCTTGCTAAGTAATGCATATAGATTAATATTTTGCATTTCAGTTTAGAAACTACATTTCAGGTTATGATTAATAATCAAGATGTACAAATAGCAATGGATCAAGAGAAGAGCATTTAAAGATGCTTCTCATGCTCAGTTTCTATCACAACAGTCTTGATCAAACAGGATTTGCATATCTAAATTTAGCGCTACAAATTCAAATTAACTTACTTCCGTTTCATCCTTTCTTCTTTTTCCCTTTCTTCTCTCCTCTTTAAGCGCTCCTGATTTCTTTTTTCTTGTTTCTCTGCAACAATTTTCTGTAATTGTAAATGGAGGAAGAAATAAGAATCCAAAAACATTCATCTTGGCTGGCAATTACGAAAAATGCATTTAAAGATAAATGTGTCTTGTAAATTTGCAACGAAAATGACATACTGAAATTTTCTCAAAGCTTCAAAGTAAATGATTTCTGCCTACATTAGTTACATTTAAGTAAAATAGATACTTAGTTGGATGTTCAAAGAAAAGGTAGCTTTATAAGTGCATGCCCCAAAAATACAATTCTACATCTTAATACTTTCCAGCACAAAATCTCAAAATTACCTTCAGGTGATCTAATTTCTCCCGGATTTGAATGAACCCCAAGTGCAGTTTTCCCCCAAAGTGGTCCGCAAGCCGGCGATCATTGTCATGAAGACCCAGGTATGCAGAACAAATTTCACAGACACGCAATTTCTGTTGCTGGAAGCTAGAAGCAGGCATTGAATTCCTATATTCATCCTATACAAAACATGAAACGAACGAAAATTTTAGGAAACCTCTCTAAAATCTTAAACCTGACAAATGTTTGAGAAACACCCACGCTACTTCATTACGGATTTTTTTTGACAGTGATGGGAAAAATGCCATCTAGTGTACAATTCATGGAAAGCCCCAAACGCTGGAAGGACCGAAAACAAACAAAAATCTTTTACAAGAAATCTCATTTATTCAACTACTGGAACATTTTTACTACAACAAATTACTTGCCTTGTAAAATAAATGCTTGTCATCTTTTTGCACCAAATTACCTTTTACCTGGGCTTTCTAATAAAAATTTAATTACAACTAATTATTTATAAGTTCAGTATGAGAGTTATATGATAGGCATTATGTAAATGCAAGTTCTTTTTTGTACAAGAAAACCATTAAAAAGGTAATGGCAATCGGCAAAACTACATTGGAAGCAGTGTAATTGGAGGCACAAAATTGCAAAGACATATGGATAGATTAAGTGAATGGTGAATGGGTGAAACCATGGTAAATAGATTTCAATATAGGCAAATGAGAAGCCATCCACTTTGGAGCTAAAAAAGATGAAACATGATACTTTCTTGGTAATTGGTAAGGTTTCCCTCTGCAATCTTCAACCAGGGAATTTTCACAGGATGCACAGAGTGCAGTCAATGGTCAAATTTTAAAAATTCAATAGATTTTCCTTAAATGAGTCCTTAGAAGGTATGAAGTTTGGAGCAGGTTTTCCAGTCCTTAATTGTTCTTGGGGGGGAAAAAAGGAGTTAGCAAAGGAAGCACATTGGAGTGTATACAGTTGGAGCTGTGGGTTGTGACTCTTTGAGCTCGGTCACTTTGGGCTTGATGTACCGCTTAGCAATATTTAATTGTCCATTCAAAATCTTATTGACCTTTCTTTGGTTCTGGAAACTGCCTGCCTAGCAACATGACCAACTGGGAGAAACTGGTATATTGCATATACTTGTTTGTAACAAAGCAAGGTCCACGGCGTTGAACTTTCTCAAGGGGGGTAATGTTTATTGCAATGTATGGGTTCCAAGCGGCTACTCCATACTCAAGGTGTGGTTTGACTAGCGTTTGGTACAGCATTTCCTTCACTGAAGAGTGACAGAAGCTCCATTTCACAAATCCAAGCACCTTGGATACCTTGGAAGCTTTTTGTTGACTTCGTATGCTACATTTTGAAGTATTTCAGATATGGATTCCTAAGTAATGGCTTTCTTTAGTAAGGGGTAATAATGCATTGTGTAGTTGAGTAGTGATGGATACAGAGTATTGTTAATTCGCCTAATGGTACATTACTCTATGTTGAATTTCATTCACCATATATTGGCCCATTTGATCAGATTATTTCAATCTTCCTGAAGGTTAACGTCATCTGCTGCTTCAGTAATGCTCTATAGGTTAGGCAGTCATCTGTAAGGAGTCTGATCTGGCTTGAGATTCCAACCTGGATGTCATTTATAAAGAGAAAAAAACAAGTGGGGGCCCAGGCTAGTATGTAGGGGCACACAGCTTAAGATTGGTTTCCAGTTTGAGGTTTCCCCATTCATTATGGCTTTCTTGCTGTTTTGTAAGAAATACTTCTATCCATTGCTTAGTATTTCCTCGGAATCCATAATAATCTAGTTTGTCCAGCAGCTTCGCGTGTGATGCACGATCGAAAGCCTTGGAAAAAGATCTATGGTGATGCGATTGAGGTCAGATCGTGGATGGTAAGGATGAGTTGTGATTCTGTTGGTGGAGCTTTACAAAAGGCATGCTGCTTGTCAATAATTCTGTTCTTCAAGGTGCCTCATTAGCTTACAATCAATTACCTGTTCTAGTAATTTACAGCAAAAATTAACAAGCAAAATAGGTCAGTAGTCTGCTGGATCAGTAAGGAGTCCTTTCTTGTAAATTGTTTATGAATTATTCATAAAGTCTGGAAAAAAAACTAAGGTTTACATAAGATCATAAGAAATAGGACTATAGGAGCAGGAAGAGCCAGTCGAACCTGCTCTGCCATTCAAACAGGTCATGGCTGGTCATCCACCTCTATAGCATTTTCCCCACTATCCACATACCTCTTGATGTAATTAGTATTTGGAAATCTATCAATCTATCTACATAATTGCAGCTAGATATCTATTGATTTCTGTCTTGAACTTGCTCAGTGATTGAGCTTCCACAGTCCTCTGGGGTAGAGAATTCTGAAGATTCACCACCCTCTGAGTGAAGAAATTCCTCATCTCAGTCTTAAATGGCCTGCCCCTTATTCTGAAACTGTGTCCCCCGGTTCAAGACTCACCAGCCAGGGAAAACATCCTATCCACATCTACCCTGTCAGCCCTGTAAGAATTTTGTAAGTTTCAATGTGATCACCTCTGATTCTTTGAAACTCTAGAGAATACAGGTCCAGTTTCCTCAATCTCCTCTCATAAAATAATCCCACCATCCCAGGGATTAGTCTGGTGAACTCCATTGCACTCCCTCTATGACAATTATAGCCTTCCTTATGTAAGGAGACCAAAACTGTACTCAGTACTCCAGGTGCGATCTCACCAAGGATCTATACAATTACAGCAAGATATCTTTATTCCTGTACTCAAATCCCTTTGCGATGGAGACCAACATACCCATTTGCCTTCCAATTGCTTGCTGCACCTACATGCTAGTTTTTAGTGACTCATCAACAAGCACACCTAGGTCCCTTTGGACATCAATATGTCCCAACCTCTCACCCATTTATGAAATAATGTGCCTCTCCGATTTTTCTACCAAAGAGGATAACTTCATGCTTATTCATATTATCATGTCATTCATATTCATCTGTCATGTTCTTGTCCACTCACTTAGCCTGTCCAAATCCCATTGAAGTCTTCTTGCGTCCTGCTCAACTTACATTCCCACCTAGTTCATCAGCAACAAATTTGAAAATATTACATTTGGTCTCCACATCCAAATCCATAGATACATAACAGCTGTAGCTCCAGCACAGATTCCTGTAGTACCCCACTAGTAACAGTCTGTCATCCTGAGAATGACCCATTTACTCCAACTCTCTGCTTTCTGTCTGTTAACCAATTCTCAGTCCATACCAGTATATTACCCCCCCAATCCCAAGTGCTCTAATTTTGTTTACGAAACTCCTGTGTGGGACCTCATCAACATCCTTCTGAAAACCCAAATACACCACAACTGGTTCTCCTTTATCTATGCAACAGGTGACATCCTCAAAAAACTCCAACAGGTTTGCCAAACTTGATTTCCCTTTCATAAATTCACGCTGACTCTGCCCAATCATATTACTTTCCAAGTATCCAGTAATCACATCCTTTATAATAGATTCTAACATTTTTCCTACTACTGACGTCAAACTAACAAGTCTGTAGCTCACCATTCTCCTTCCTTTTTAAATAGTGGGGTTACATTTGCTACTTTCCAGTCTGCAGGAACCTTTCCAGGATCTATAAAATTTTGAAAGATAACCACCAATGCATCCATTATCCCTATAGCCACCTCCTTCAAAACACTTAGATGTAGCTCAGCTGGTCAAGGGGATTTATCACTCATCAATCCAATTAATTTTGAGTACTACCTTTTTATTAATACTTTATTAATTTCTTTTAGTTACGTATTTTCACAAGTTCCTTGGTTCCCTAGTATGTCCAGGGGATTCTGTACCTTCTGTGAAGACAGACACAAAGTATTTGTTTAGTTTCTATAACCACTTTTCTATTCTCAATTATGAATTCTCCTGCCTCTGCCTAAAATGGTCCTACATTTGTCCTTGCCAATCATTTTCTTTTCACATACCTAAAAAACCTTTTACAGTCCACGTTTGTTTCTCACTATCGTGCATTCACATTTTCTTATTCCTTTATCAGTTTCTTTGTCCTCCATTGTTGGATTCTAAATTGCTCCCAATCCACCAGCTTACCACTTGTTTGGTAACCTTGTAAGCCATTTCCTTTGCACAAGTGCAATCTTTAACATATTTTGTCAGCTACAGTTGATATACTTTTCCTGTTGGTTTTTTGTGTCTGAGAGAAAAGTATATTGGTTGTAGATTATGTGATACTTCTGTAAATACTAGCCACTGCTCATCTATCATCAAGTCTTTTAATGTATTTCCCCAATCCACCATAGCCAACTTGCCCCTCATCCCTTCATAGTCTTTGTTCAGATTTAAGACTGTAGTTTCAGAATGACCTATATTACTTTCAATAATGAAAGCAAAATACAACAGATGCTGGAAATTTGAAATAAGAACAAAAATATGCTGGAAAAACTCAGGTCTGGCAGTCCCTATGAAAACAGAGTTAACGCTTCGAGTCCATTTGACTCTTCTTCAGAGCTAAACAGAAGTAGAAATGTGATGAATTTCATACTGTTTGAGAGGGTGGCGCAAGTTAGAAGGTCAAAGATAGGTGGGAGTTAACCAGAGATTGACAAATATGTCAAATAATTATTTCTACATTTCTTTTTTTGCCCCCCACCCCCAAACAGGACCATCTGTCACTGGTTTCTATGTAGTGCTTTCAGACGTTGACCCTTATTCTGCTACATTACTTTCAAACTTAATGCAAAATTCTATCATGTTATGGTCACTATTTCCTAAAGGCTCCTTTACAATAAGGTTATTGCTTTTTCTTAGCTCCACCCAAACTGGTTCTACATCTTGAACCTTCGATTCAAGATTCTCTTCTCTCACTAATGTGCTGATCTCGTCCCTTATTAACAATGCTACCCACCTCAATTTCCTTTTTGCCTACGATGCATACCCTTGAATATTCAGTTTCCAGACTTGGTCACCCTATAACCACATCTCTGTAATGGTAATTAAATCATACCCATTTGTATTTGCTTCAAATTGTCTACCTTGTTGTGAATGCAGTGTGCATTTCAGATATAGCACCCTTAGCTTTGTCTTTTGAACATTATTCCACATTCAGATTCTATTTGATACCTGTCATCACTGCGTCTGCTTTCTAATTACGCTTACTACTTATCTACTTCCTGTTACCTTACTCTCAGGTTCCCACCCCCCCTGCCAATCTAGAATAAACCCTCTCCAACAGAATGAGCAAACCTCCCTGCGAGGATGTCCAGGTCCATTAAGGTGCAACTCATCCATCTTGCATAGGTTCCATCTGCCTCAGAACCAATGCCTCAGAAAACTAATGCCCTCCCTCATACACCAATTGTCCAGCCACTTGTTCAATCCTCCTATTTCTATGCTCATAGGCACTGGGAGTAATCTTGAAACTACTGCTTTTGAGGTCCTGCTTTTTAATTTCTTACCTAACTCCCTAAAATCTGCTTTCAGGACCTCACCCATCTTCCTACTGTTACAGACAGGAGAGGATTTAATTTAAACAGTACCAATTGCTCCTCTCACCGCCCATCTGTAAACAGAAGGGTGTTTTGACTTGCTTTCCCATTTATAAGTTGTGGCATATTTCATAACCACTCTGTTTAATGTGTAACCCCACAGCAAACTTGAGATAGGATGAACTCAAAGGGTTAGTTTATTTGTACACATTCAAAACACAGGAAGGTCACAATGTTGCCTTTTTTGCATTCATACATACATTATAGTGAAAGGAAAGGTTTACAGCGTAGAGACCACAGAAAAATATTGTATCACATGGGTTCCAGAGTCCAGAATCAAAATCCAATGAGGTATTGCTTCATGGAGGTCAGTGAGCTGTAAACTGATGTGGGCTAATTCATTTTTCCAGTGCTGTTGACTTCACACGGCGAGGTAGGCATGCTGAGATGAATCAGTCTTACAGGCGATGGTACAGACTTTCCAGTAGCAGTACAAATGGGGCCAGGTGTCCAACCTGGGCCAGAGCTCGTCTGTGATGCTGCTAGTTAGATGGTAAAATGGCAAACTGACAAGTTCCACAAGGCAATATTATTGGTTCCATAAGCTAGAGATCAATGTCACATAACTCACGCCTCTCCACTCAGGCTTTGACAAGGGATGTGTATCCGTCGCTTGGGTCTCCAAGATTGTTGAAGTCTCAACCATTAAGAATTGAAAGGAAGGTTGTGGGATACTGTCTGAGCAGATGGATAAACTGCTGTTGGCCAGTCTGGATTATGAAATGCAGATGGCTTTTGTATAGCTTTCTTTGAATTTGGTCTGTATAGCCTACAAGGTTCTGTTAGTGGCTCTTCAGAGATAATGATGTGTGAGTTTCTCTGATACTGCCAGGTAGCTCCTTTTGTTCAAGGGTCACAGGCAGACATAGATTCAGCCATTTTAGGTCTTTGTCCAGTTTTACATTTTTAGGGATAGTAATAAGTATATCTTGAAATGTTTTACAAAAATATATAGGGTGAGGTTTAGTCCCTCACACTACCTATGTTTTTGGTACCAAGATGGACCATGACTTCTGGCTGTTCACCATCCCAAGGAAGAATGTCATTCTACTGCTCTGTGTCATCCCTGACCCTGGTATCAATGCTCGAGTCCCGTAACCCAGACCTCCAGCTTCTGCAGCTGGTGAAATTTCTGCAGATGTGTTTGTCTAGGAAACATGGTGCATTCATGACCTCCCACAGTGCATAGGCTGAAAATTTCACTCAGTCGAGCTGCCCTGCCATACCTTAACTTTAACAAACTATTTATTATAAGTCAAATAACTTACCAGTTATTCATCAATAAACTTCTTCCCCTGTGCTGAAGTTAGAACCAAATACTGGAGGCAGAAAAAGACTGCCTCTGGGTTCCCTTTTCGCCTGGTCTTCCAGCTGCTGATTTACCTCCAGGTTCTCCTTTTGCCCACTCTTCTAGGTGGTGGTTACTGCTCTTGAAGCCATTCAGCCGTTAAGCCTGCTGCGCCATTCAATAAGATCATGGCTAATCTGACTGTGGCCTCAACTCCACTTTCCTGTCTGGCCCCCATAACCCTAGACTCCCTCGCTATCAAAAATCTATCTAACTCAGCCATGAATATATTCACTAACTCAGCCTCCACTGCTCTCTGTGGAAGAGAATTCCAAAGATTGACCCTCTGGAGAAGAAATTCTGCTCACCTCCATCTTAAAATGGGAGGCCTCTTACTGTGAATCTTGGTCCCCTAGTTCTAGATATCCCCCCACAAGGGGAAATATCTCTCAGCATCTTCCCTGTCAAGCATCCGCAGGGGCTTATGTTGCAATAAAATCACTTCTCATTCTTCTAAACTCCAGAGTATAGGCCCAACCTGCTCAATCTTTCCTCATAAGATAATCTCTTCATCACAGGAATCAACTCAGTGAACTGGCTCTGAATTGCCTCCAATGCAAGTATATCCTTCCTTAAGTAAGGAGACCAAAACTGTACACTGTACTGTAGGGTGTGGTCTCACCAATGCCCTGTACAGTTGTAGCAAGACTTCCCTAGTTTTATCCTTCATTCCCTTGCAATAAATACCAACATTCCATTTGCCCTCCTAGTTACTTGCTGTACCTGCATGGTAACCTTTATATACGAGAACAACCAGATCCCTCTGTACTGCAACATTCTGCAGTCTCACTCCATTTAAATAATATCCTGTTTTTCTATTCTCCCTGCCAAAGCAGACAACTTTACATTTTCCCACATTATACTCCATTAGCCATTCTTTTGTCCACTCACTTTTAACTTATTTATATTCCTTTGCAGACTTTCTTTCCTCCCCACAACTTGTATGTTCATCAGCAAACTTGGCTACAATACAGTTGGTCCCCTCATCCAAGTTATTAATATAAATTGAGACTTCATTGATCAGTGGGGAAGCGTTTTGCAGATAGTGATCATAACTGTTAAATTCAAGGCTCTTATGGAAAAGGCCAAGAATGGGCCTGAAATCAGAGTTCTAAATTGGGGGAAGGCCGACTTTAATAAGATCAGATATGATTTGGCCAGAGTGGACTGAGAGCAGCTACTTTTAGGTACATCTACATCACAGCAGTGGGGCTCATTCAAGAAGAAAATAGGGACAGTACAAGGCCAACATATTCCAGTAAAGATAAAGGGTGGGACCAACAAATCCAGGGATCCCTGGATGCCGAGGGATATACAGGATTGGATGAAGGGAGGTTTACGGCAGATGCCGAGGGCTCAAAACAGCAGAAGCCCTAGAGGAGCATAGATTGTGTAGGGGGAACTTAAAAAGGAAATTAGGAGAGCAAAAAGGGGGCATGGAAAAGCATTGGCAGGTAAAATAAACGAAAATCCAAAGTTATTTCACAAGTACATTAAGAGTAAGAGAATGACTAGGGAAAGAGTAGGACCAAAGTGGAAATTTGTGTGGAGCCAGAAGATGTGGGTAGGATTCTAAATTAATACTTTGTGTCGGTGTTCACAAGTGAGAGGGATGACGTGGTATGGAAATCAGGCAGAAGGATTGTGATATAACTAAATAAATTAGCAGAGAAAGGGAGGAGGTTCTAAGTGGTCTGGCAGGCTTAAAGTAGATAAATCTCCAGGCCTGGATGAAATGTATCCCCAGGCTGTTGAGTGAGGCAAGGGAGGAGATAGTAGGGGCACTGGCAATAATTTTCAATACCTCTCTGGTCACAGGAGAGGTGCCAGAGGACTGGGGGACAGCCAATGTGGTACCGTTATTCAAGAAGGAAGGAAGGGATAAACCAGGGAACTACAGGCCAGTCAGTCTAACCTCAATGATGGGGAAACTGTTGGAAGCAATTCTGAGGGACAGAATTAATCGACACTTGGAGAGGCAGGGACATTCAGGACATTCAGCATGGTTTTGTTAAGGGCAATTCATGTCTGACCAATTTGATTGAATTTTTCAAAGAGGTAACCAGGTATGTAGATGAGGGCAATGCATTTGATGTAGTCTACTTGGACCTCAGCAAGGCTTTTGATAAGATCCCGCATAGGAGACTGGTAACGAAGGTAAGAGCCTATGGGATCCAAGGCAATTTGGCAAATTGGTTCCAGGATTGACTGAGTGGTAGGAAGCAGAGGGTGATGGTCGAGGGGTATTCTTGTTACTGGATACCTGTGTCCAGTGGGGTTCTACAGGGATCAGTGTTGGGTCCCTTGCTGTTTGTGGTATATATAAGCGACTTAAGACTTGAATGTAGGAGGGTCGATCAGTAAGTTTGAGGATGACACAAATATTGGGAGGGTGGTAAATAGTGAGGAGGATAGCCTAAGATTACAGGAGGGTAGCCTAAGATTACAGGAGGGTATAGATGGGCTGGTCAGATGGGCTCATCAGTGGCAAATGGAATTTAATCTGGGCATGTGTGAGATGATGCAGGACAAATGAGGCACAGGAAAACACGATGAATGGTAGGACCCGGGAAGTACTGAGGATCAGAGGGACCTTGGTGTGCATGCCCACCGGTCCCTTAAGGTAAGTGGGACAGGTACATAAGGTGGTTAAGAAAGCATATAAGAAAGCATATAAGAAAGCATAAGAAAGCATATGCCTTTATTGGCCAAGGCATAGAATATGAGAGCAGGGAGGTTATGCTGGAACTGTATAAAACTCTGGTTAGGCCACAGCTAGAGTACTGCATGCAGTTCTGGAATCTGTATTATAGGAAGGATGTGATTGCACTAGAGAGAGCACAAATGAGATTTACCAAGATGTTGCCTGGGCTGGAGAGTTTTAGTTATGATGAGAGACTGGATAGACTGAGGTTATTTTCCCTGGAGCAGAGGAGATTGAGGGGGGACGTGATTGAGGTATATAAAATTATGAGGGGCATAGGTAGGGTAGACAGAGAGGAACTTTTCCCTTTGGTGGAGGGATCAATAACCAGGGGCATAGACTTAGGGTAAGGGGCAGAAGGTTTAGAGGGGATGTGAGGAAGAATTTTTTCACCCAGAGGCTGGTGGGAATCTGGAACTCACTGCCTGAAAAGGTGGTTAAGGCAGAAACCCTCATAACATTTTAGTAGTATTTGGGTGTGCACTTGCGATGCCATGGCATACAAGACTATGGGCCTAGTGCTGGAAACTGGGATTAGAATAGTTAGGTACTTGGCCGACGCAGACTTGATGGGCCGAAGGGCCTTTTTCTGTGCTGTAGACCTCTGTGACTCTAACTAAAACATAACGTAAAGACATCAACAAAAATAACATACATTTTTTTCTTCATTCTTTCATGGGATGTTGGCGTCGCTGGCAAAGCTAACATTTGTTGCCATCTCTGATTCTCCTTCAACTGAGTAGCTTGCTTGGCCATTTCAGAGTGAAGTTAAGAGTCACATGTAGGCCAGACCAGGTAAGGATGCCAGATTTCCTTCCCTAAAGGACATTAGTGAACCAGATGGGTTTTTACAACAACTGAAGTTAATTGTTATGGTCATCATCAAAACTAGCTTTATATTCCACATTTACTAATTCAATTTTAAATTCCATCAGTTGCCATGGTGGGATTTGAGACCACAACTCCTCAGAGCATTAGCCTAGGCCCCTAGATTACTAGTCGAGTGCCATTACCATTACGCCACTGTAAAAGTAGCATCTTTAACTTTGTAAAATGTCCCAAGATGCTTCACAGGAGAATTATAAAGCAAAATTTGATACCGAGCCACATATTAGGTTAGATGGTCAAAAGCTTGATCAAGGAGATAGGTATTCAGTAGCATATTAATGGTGGAAACAGCAGTAGAGAGATAGAGGTTAGGGAAAGAATTCCAGAGTTTGGGGTCAGGCAGTTGATGGAACAGCCATCAATGGGTTTTTATTATTTATTCTTTCACAGGATGAGGGTGTTGCTGGCTAGGCTAGCATTTACTGCCCATCCCTAACTGCCCTTGACAAACCTCAGTTTGGTAATGTTCAAACTTAATCCAGACTTCTTACTTCAAAGGATTGTCATTCCACCAAGAATATTTAGTAGGGATATATAGTTTCTCCTTCTTGCAGATTTGCTTTTTGGCATAACCTGTTAACCAAGGAGTACTCCTCTTTCCAGAGAAGATTTTGTGAGGAACATGTAAATTTACAAGATGATTTACACATTCAGCAAGCATCTTCCAGTTCTTGTCCACTGAGTTGGTCTCAGAAGAATTGTTGAGAAACTGTTTTGTCACCTGTGCAACTTGGCTCTTAAAGGAATCAATATCGAAACCCCTCCACTCCAAACACTTTCCTTGGTGGGTGTAGTATGACTGGTTAATGTTAAATATAGTGTATAGTCTACATCATCAGTGATGCAAGATCACATGACAACAGAACATGCAGATAGTTCTATGTAGAGCATCTTGCTGAGTCTGTATCGTACAATGTTCAATAATAAAAGGCAGTGTTTACCAACAGCCTTGCCTCCAGCAGTATCTATAAATGCAGTTTATGAACAACCCCTTCTATGACTCACGACAATGATAACAGATGGTGGCAACAGAAAACATGATGGAAGAAGCAACCAGTGAAAAGCCTAGCGGCAGCAAGAAGCAGCAAGAGAAACAATTGCAGGACAAGGGCAGCATGGGAAAATCTTCAAAGGAACTCTAGAACAGGCTACAGTAAAAGGGGGGCCATGGAGAAAATCCTACCTTTACCACGGCACTTGAATCACATGGAAGTCCCAGATCAAGCCGAGAAGTGGCAGAACTGGCACTGTAGATTTATCAGGTGCAGAACAGCTTCAAGGCTAGCAAGAGACAGGGTCAGTACCTCACTATGCTATAAGACAGTAGTGCAGGCGATGTAATGGTCAGACAGGACATAAACAAAAACAGAGTGGCTTAAGAAGTTATCAAAGCCTTTGATATTTATTCTTATCTTTGAAGATACACCATTTAGAGGGAGCAAAATATAATAGGCACACCCCAAAGACCAGGTGAGAGTGGGGATTCCTTCATTAATGATTTATATCGACTGGCCGAGAATTGCGAATATGGAGCCCTGAAAGACAAATTAATTCTTGATTGTATTGTTGTTGGGGAATTAGAAGAGACTTTTTCCGATTTTCTGCAGTCAAGGGAAAATTTGACCGTATGGAAGACTGCAGATTATTGAAAAATGTATTGTAACATTGACGCAAATATTTGCTGCAGTTTTAAGTGCGTGGTCTGAGATGGATACATGTTATGGAAGAATTTCTCAACACCTTTTGTTGTGATTATAACATCAGGTATTTTCTTGAAAGACTGCCCTCTCACTAGATTTGTACTCAGGTGCTCTCATTCCTTCCTTGAAGCAGCTCTGGAACAATGAGCTTACAGCTTCAGCTTTTTCCTCACCATCTAATTGCAACTTATCCTCTACATGCAGAATTGGTATTCCAGTATTATCCTCTCTTTTTGATTTAACTACTTCCAAGATTTCCTGGTGTCTTCTGTCCTGGCCAATTCCATTTCGTATTTACGTTTGGTGCATCAAATCTCCCTGTTGACCTCAGTTTGGTACTGTTCAAATTTAATCCAGACTTCCTTTTTCTTCAAATGGTTGTCATTCCACAAAGGATGCTTAGTAGGGATATATAGTTTCTCCTTCTTACAGATTTTCTTTTTGACACAGACTGCTAACCAAGGAGTGCTCCTCTTTCCAGAGTAGATTTTGTGAGGAACATGTAGATTTACATGATGATTTACACATTCGGCAAACACCTTCCGGTTCTTGTTCACTGAGTTGGTCTCAGGAGGATTGTTGAGAAACTGTTGTGTCATCTGTGAGGCGTGGCTCTCAAAGGCATCAATATTGACACCCCTCAGTATCCACTCAATAAAATTATGAAAGGTTTTGAGACACCTCTATTATGTCACACCTTTGCCTTTTTTTTTTAAAAGAGACACAGCCTGTCAATTCTTTCCTGATATGTTTACCACCTATTTCTGGTATCACCCACATAAATCTATGAACACTCTCCACTGCCTCTATATCCTTTTTATACATATGGTGACCAGAACTGCACACAGTACTCTGGTAGGGTGGTCCCCAAGGTCTAGTCAAGATCCACTGCAAGTTTACATTAAAAACTTACTTTTCAATTCTATCATCATAGAAATAAAACCTAGTGCTTGGTTTGTGTTTTTTTTCAAATGGCCTTGCTAACCTGTAGTGCAATTTTCAGTGTATCTGAAATCTCTTTGTTCCTCTATCCCAGCCTGATTTGTTTCTTCTAAGCAATAAGTGACCTTCCTACTTCCTACCTCACATTTATTGTGTTAAACTTCATTTGCCAATTATGTGCCCATTCTGCAAATTTCTTAATATCCTCCTGTAATTTATCACTGTGCTCATTACTGACTATCCAGCCAATATGGTGTCATCCATAAATTTAGAAATTGGGAGTGCAGAAAACAATAAGAGCCAGATAGAGGAAAAATTCAATCATAGGAGTATAGGCTTATGAAGCTCTGTATTTTTTGTTTGCCTGAATCCACTCCATCATGATATACAAATGAGAGACAGATGCCCCATACCAGTTCCAATGCTCAGCTAACATAAAAACAAAAAAACTGTGGATGCTGGAAATCCAAAACAAAAACAGAATTACTTGGAAAAACTCAGCAGGTCTGGCAGCATCGGCGGAGAAGAAAAGAGTTGACGTTTCGAGTCCTCATGACCCTTCGACAGAACTTGAGTTCGAGTCCAAGAAAGAGTTGAAATATAAGCTGGTTTAAGGTGGGGGGGGGGGGGGGGGGGGGGGGGGGGGGCAAGAGAGAGAGAGAAGTGGAGGGGGGTGGTGTGGTTGTAGGCAAAAGCAGTGATAAAAGCAGATCATCAAAAGATGTCATAAACAACAGGACAAAAGAACACATAGGTGTTAAAGTTGGTGATATTATCTAAACGAATGTGCTAATTAAGAATGGATGGTAGGGCACTCAAGGTATAGCTCTAGTGGGGGTGGGGGGAGCATAAAAGATTTAAAATATTTAAAAATAATGGAAATAGGTGGGAAAAGAAAAATCTATATAATTTATTGGAAAAAAACAAAAGGAAGGGGGAAACAGAAACGGGGTGGGGATGGAGGGGGGAGCTCAAGACCTAAAGTTGTTGAATTCAATATTCAGTCCGGAAGGCTGTAAAGTGCCTAGTCAGAAGATGAGGTGTTGTTCCTCCAGTTTGCGTTGGGCTTCACTGGAACAATGCAGCAAGCCAAGGACAGACATGTGGGCAAGAGAGCAGGGTGGAGTGTTAAAATGGCAAGCGACAGGGAGGTTTGGGTCATTCGTGCGGACAGACTGCAGTTGTTCTGCAAAGCGGTTGGTCTCTCCGATGTAGAGTTCTGTCGAAGGGTCATGAGGACTCAAAACGTCAACTCTTTTCTTCTCCACCGATGCTGCCAGACCTGCTGAGTTTTTCCAGGTAATTCTGTTTTTGTTTCCAATGCTCAGCTATTCGCTAACTCATTAAAAAAAAATTGCAATACGGTACATACCTCTGCTTCCCTTTTTTTTGTGCGCACTCTTTCTACTTCCTGCATGACCTTTTGAGATTCTTCCACATTTCCTTCAGCTCCAAGTTGTTCAGCTTTAGCCAAAAGCTTTCCTATTTCTTCATTCAGTTCATGCACTTTCTCAGCCTGTAAAAAGAATGCGAAATCTTACATCTTCAGGCTATACACCAAGGATTGAAACTTACAGAATACTGAAATGCCTGGATAGAGTGGACGTGGGGAAAATGTTTCCATTAGTAGGAGAGGCTAGGACCCGAGGGCACAGCCTCAGAGTAAAGGGAAGACCTTTTAGAACAGAGATGAGGAGAAACTTCTTTAGCCAGAGAGTGGTGAATCCATGGAATTCATTGCCACAGAAGGCTGTGCAGGCCAGGTCATTGAGTGTATTTAAGACCCAGATAGATAGGTTCTTGATTGGTAAGGGGATCAAAGATTACAGGGAGAAGGCAGGAGAATGGGGTTGAGAAACTTATCAGCCATGATTGAATGGTGGAGCAGATTCGATGGGCCGAATAGCCTAATTTCTGCTCCTATGTCTTATGGTCTTATGATAAAGAAAACTGACCTTCTGCAACAGTACTCAATGAACTTATGAGCATGCAAAATTGGTGCATAAGTAGGCCCCTCAGGCCTGCTCTGCCATTCATTAAGATCATGGCTGATCTGTTTGCACTTTGAAATCCACATTCCCACTTAACCCTTTGATTCCCTTGGCCAACAAAAATCTATCTGCTTCTGCCTCAAAAATATTCAATTATCCCTCCTCCACCGCCCTATGAAGCAGAGGGTTCCAAAGTTGCACAACACTCTGAAAAAAAATTTCTCATCTCCATCCTATAAAAACAACCCCTAATTTTACAACAGTGCCCCCTTGTTCTGGACTCATCACAAGAGGAAACATCCTTTCCACATCCATCTTGTCAATACCATTCAGGATCTTATATACTTCAATCAAGTCACCCCTCAGTCTCAACTCCTGTGGAAACAAGCCCAGTCTGTCTAATCTTTCCTCATAACACAACTTGCTCATTCCAGGTATCAATCTAGTAAAGCTCCTCTGAATCTCCTCCAACGTATTTAGATCCTTCCCTAAATAAGGAGACCAAAACCAAATATTCGAAACGTGGTCTCACCGAAGCCCTGTATAACTGAAGCATAACATCCTTTCTTCTATAGTCAATTCCTCTCATAATAAAGGAGAGCATTCCATTAGTCTACTTGATTACTTGTCGTACCTGCATACTAATTTTTTGAGACTCGTACTAGAACACCTAGTACTTACTCCCTCTGCACCTCAGAATTATGCAGCCATTCTCCATTTAAGTAATACTCTGCTTTTTTGTTCTTCTTGCCAAACTGAACATCTTCACATTTTCTTAAATTATCCTCCACCTGCCAGATTTTTGTCCACTCACTCATCCAACATCCCTCTGCAAACTCCTTATCTCTTCTTCACAACATATTTTCCTACCCATCTTTGTGCCATCTGCAAATTTAGCTACCATGCCTTCACTCCCCTCATCTAAGTCATTGTTATAAATTGTAAAGTGCTGAAGCCCCAGTACACACCCCTGCGGGACTCACTCGTCACATCCTGCCAATCAGAAAAAGGCCCGTTTATGCATACTCTATTTTCTGCCAGCCAGCCAATCTTTTATCCATGTTAATACATTACCCCCTACACCATGAGCTTTTATTTTCTGCAATAAACTTTGATGTGGCACCTTATCAAATGTCTTCTGGAAATCCAAGTGCATAATGTGAAAGGCTCCCCTTTATCCATAGCACGTTACTCCTTCAAAAAAACTCGATAAATTAGTTAAACACAATTTCCCTTTCACAAAACCATGCTCTTACTAACTATCTTGAGTTTCTGCAAGGGCCCAACTATAGCCTCCATAATGATTTATTCTAATACCTTACCCAGTACAGACGTCAAGCTAACTGGCCTATAGTTTTCGGTTTTCTGCCTCCCTCCCTTCTTGAATAGGAGGGTTATATTTGCTACCTTCCAGTCTGATGGAACCTTTCTAGAACCTAGAGGACTTTGGAAAATTGCAATATTTTGTGTACATTTTTTATGAAGTAGTTAGAAATCTTTTGATTGAACACTTTGAGAAGGCTCATGAAAGTATGCTGAATTCCAGCTCTTAAAAAATATTGTAGATTAAATCGTATAATTCACTCACGAAAAGCTAACATGGGATTTATCCTGCTGCAACTTCCTTCAGTTTTCAGAGCCACTACAAAACGGGCCACATTGATTTTAAGTAAATTAATTCAGATTAAGTGGTTTCAATTCACACCCAAACTTCTGCTAACATTTTAAGTTTTATTTATTTCACTAATATACAGATTATAGCTAATAAA
This sequence comes from Carcharodon carcharias, assembly GCF_017639515.1. Lineage (NCBI taxonomy): Eukaryota > Metazoa > Chordata > Chondrichthyes > Lamniformes > Lamnidae > Carcharodon > Carcharodon carcharias. The sequence goes on along the minus strand of NC_054481.1, from coordinate 81,150,897 downwards.
ACCCAGACATTTATAAATAAATTTCTTCTTGGTGAAACATTTTTTTAGCTATCAATACTAAACATGAGAAGTAGGAGCCAGAGTAGGCCATATGGACCTTAAGCCGTTCAATAAAATAATGGCTGATCTACTACCTCAACTCCACATTCCTGTCCTATTCCTATCTCTCCTGATCCCCTAGTATCCAAAAATCTAACAACCTCATTTTTAAATATGCTCACAAAGTGGGCATTCACAGTCCTCTGGGGTATAAAATTCCAGAGTCACTATTCTCTTGAGTGAAGAAATTTCTCCTTATCTCAATGTTAAATGGCCTTTATCCTGAAACTATGACCTCTAGTTCCAGACTCTCCAAGCAAGGGAAAACGTCTCTCAGTATCTTTCCCATCAAGCTCCGTTGGAATCTAATGTTTCAATGAGAACACCTTTCATTCTTCTATATCCCAATGGCTCATTCTACTTAATCTCTCCCCTTAAGATAAGCTCACATCAGAAATCTATCTGAATCTTCATTGAACCGCCTTTCATTAACACAATTAAAGGTTATTAATTGTCAAAGTAATTATATGAATTATGATTTCAACCAGAAAATTGCAACAAAAAAATTGCAAGTCCAAAAGCCTACAATATTTCAACTAAAACCAAATGAATATCCTTAACAGTATAACAAAACTTTCAAGTGCATATGAACTAACTGAAAGCTAGGTAGGAAGAAGAATAGATTACACGTGACACTGAGGTTACTTCTTGTGGCAACTACTCTATTTGAAACGTGGTCACAGCAGAAGATTCCCAGGAGGGCAGTGGAAAGACTTTAGGGATGTCCTCCAAGCATCCCTGAAGACTCATGGGAGTCCTTGCCTTGTGACCAACCAAAATGCGAAAGCTGAGTCAGGAAAGCACTGAACACATCAAATGACTTCATCAGGAATGCAGAGGCGAAGTTGAGGTGTCAGAGGAAGCACACAAACCTCCAAACAACTCACCTACCCGACCCGCACATGCAGGCTCTTTCAAATAGATTGCAAAAATGCCGGGGCTTTGCCATAGCTGAGCCAAACGTATAAAAAAAAATGTTGTTGCGGGGAGGGGGGGGTGTGTAGCAGAGAGTGTCAAGTAGCAAGCTGGGTACTTTTTCTGTGGTGGGAAGAGCTACAGGAGGTTTTTTGCACAAACAACCTTTTATGTGAAACAGCTAGAGTTGGTGCTCAATTTAAATATTGCCCTTGTCTGTTTCAGATGTTGGGGGGGGGGGAGGGGGCGCTACAGGTCATCCATACTGATTCAGGCAAATACGCCACTCTGACTTACTAATCAAATTATCATATAGGTGAACAGAACATGAAAATGCTTATTCAAGCCAAGGTAAATTGGAAAATACCTTAGCAGCTACTTCAGCACTGATCTCTTCTTGTGTTTCTGCCAAACGCTTCTTTGCGATGTCTGTTCTTCTGTCGCAATCAACAATAAAACTTTCAAGGTGTTCCATGGCCTGGAAAATGACAAAAATCTCATTTGTGCCAATACAAGAATCAGTATAAAAGCATTTCATTTTCAAGTTTTAGCACACAACCCATTTGATTACAAGAAAAGTACATCCTCAAGAATACAAAGGGCAACAAGGAATTTTTGGTGCTTATCAGATTTGACCCATGAATCTCAAAAATGCATTTGGAACCAATATTTTAGATGCTATGAAATAAAATGGACTCAACATGGGCTTATATTTTTGTTTTATCCTGTTTGAATGGAGAGCCCAGGGGTTTGAAAAGGTCTGTTCTCAGGCCTGCTGCCTCACTGGATAAATCATAAATCAGAACACCAAGATTGGTTAATACCAGCAAATTGCAATGCATGCAATTTAAATGAGAACATGGGCTTTTAGTTCATGTGTAGCCTCCAAAGCACCAAAACGTACATCCAAATAGCCTACTAAAGCAAAAGACTCAGGCACTCCTGCTTTAAGCTTCAGCATAGCAAGCTACTAACAGTCAAATAAAATGAGTAATATATAGTAGTATGAAATATTCAAAAACCCAGCTTTTTGCTCCACTGAATATTAGTTCTTATACAGCACCTTACATGGTAGAAAAGCCAAGTGTTACGGTACTGGACGTTCAACCCAATAGTCACGAGGTCAAATTACACCATGGTAAGTTGCGAAACTGAATTCAATAAATCTGTTTACTTATGGGCTGGCATCATGAAAAGCTGCAACAACCCAACTGGTTTACTAATATCCAACAAGCAAGGTTTCCATCTGGCTTGGCCCAGCTTATATATGGCTCAGTCCCACAATAAGTGGTTGATTCTAACTATCCTCACTTCCAGGACTTTCTAATGGCAATTAGGGATGGAAAGTTAATGTGACCTTGTTGGTGTTGCTCAAATCCTGTGAACAGATATGAAAAATTACGCATTCAGTTATCCTTGAATGTGGAGCAAAATCTCTTTTACACAGGATAAGCCATCAGACAGGTCTGAAGAACTCATGAAAGGTGATCAACTTGAAACACTAACTTACAGATGCTGCCAGAGCTGCTGTGCATTTGCAGCATTCTTTATTTTTATTTCAGATTTCCAGTGTTCTGCTTTTGTTCAGGGACAACTGACTGTGTCTCAGACGTCTACAGCACAGAAGGAGGCCATTCAGCCATCGTGTCCGTGCCGGTCAACAAAGGTCTGACCACACTAATCCCATTTTCCAGTGCTTGGCCCATAGCCCTGGAGGCTATGGCAATGCAAGTGAATATCTAAATACTTCTTAACTGTTACAAGAGTTTCTGACTCAACCGCCCTATCAGGCATTGCGTTCCAGACTCCCACTATCCTCTGGATGAAAAAATTTCTCCTCAACTCCCCTTAGCCTCTTACCTTAAATCTATGTCCCTTGGCTATTGACCCCTCTACTAATGGAAAAGGTGCCTATCCACCCTGTCTATAACCCTCATTAATCTTATACACCTCTATCAGGTCCCCTCTCAACCTTCATTGCTCCAAGGATATCACAGCCTATCCAATCTTTCCTCATAGTTCAGACCCTCCAGCCAATCTGGTAAATCTCCTCTGCACCCTCTCCAGTGCAATCACATCCTTCCTATAATGTGGTGACCAGAACTGCACGCAGTACTCCAGCTGTGGCCTAACCAACGTTTTATACAGTTCCAACGTAATCTCCCTGTTCTTGTATTCTATGCCTCGGCTAATAAAGGCAAGTATCTTATGTGTGTTGTGCCTTACAAACTAGCTGCACTTATATAATTACCTGTATTTCATCTTCTAAATTGATGCACAAGAGTGTTTCAAAATTTTATTTACAAATGACAGGTGTATTAGCAATACCTCCTTACCAATGAATCACCACGTTTGGCACACTTCAAATTTCCAGCTAACTCACTGCCCTGCATTGCACGCGCTGTGAAAGATAATAGCCACAGTATACATACTTGAAAAATACAAACATATAATTTTGCTTAATAAAAATAAAATGCTGGAAAAACTCAGCAGGTCTGGCAGCAGCTATGGAGAGAGGAACAGAGTTAACGTTGAGTCCAATATGAATGGCTCTTCTTTGAAACTGAAAAGAGGTAGAAATGTGATGAGTTTTATGCTGTTAAAAAGGAGAGGGCCAGGTGGAACAAAACAGGGGTCAGGGATGGGTTAGAATGCTGGGGACATTAAATACCAGAGATATAATGGAACAAAGGCCAAAGGGAGTGGTAATGGCTGTAGTAAAGAAACAAAGCATAGGTCCAGAGTAGGTGCTAATAGCAGAATAAAGTTCAGCTCAGTCTGAAAGCAAAGACACGATACAGACTGGCACTTGGCAAAAGAAAAATCAAAGCAGAGGGCAACAGTTTATGGCTTGAAGTTGTTGAACTAAATGTTGAGTCCAGAAGGCTGTAAAGTGCATAATCGAAGATGAGGTGCTGTTCCTCAAGTTTGCGCCAGGCTTCTTTGGAACATTGTAGCAGGCCCAAGACAGTAATAAGAGTGTGAGAACAAGGTGATGAATTGAAATTTTGAAATGGCAAACGACTTGAGGGTCTGGATCATGCTTGAGGACCGAGTGGAGGTGTTCTGCAAAGTGGTCATGGGGGAGAAAGAAAGAGGGAGAATTGCTGCTTTTCTGCTCATGATCAATCTTGCTTCCTTTACAGCTTTGGGTCTCGCAATTTTGTACACGATGTTCAGAATTTTCTGTGCACAAAAATTTGCATCTCTTTGTAAGCATATGGCCCATTCACAGGTTTAGACACAACATCCAACATGCAGCTCAAAAAATACATTCGCCGTGGCTGGTCTAGGTTGGCGTTTCAACATAGAGGCAGCATTGTCAGAGGTGCTGTCTTTCAGATGAGACATTAAAAAGAGACATATGATGGTGAACTATATATTTTTTCCCAGTGGGCATCACTGGCAAGGCCAGTATTTGTTGTCCATCCCTAATTGCCTTTGAACAGAGTAACTTGCCGGGCCATTTCATAGGGCAGTGAACCACATTGTTCTTGGTCTGGAGTCACATGTAGGGCAGGCCAGATAAGGATGGTAGTTTTCCTTCACTAAAGAACATTAGTGAATCAGGTAGGTTTTTCTTTTAAAAATGACAATCAACGATGGTCACTGTTACTGAGACAAGTTTTTAATTCCAGATTTATTTATTGAATTTAAATTCCACCAGCTGTTACGGTGGGATTTGAACCCATGCCTTGAGACCATTATCCTGGGCCTCTGGATTACTAGCCCAATGACATCAGCATTATGCCACCATCTCCACATGAAGAAATACAGGGGGATCTTAGTGTAGTGAGCAATATCCATCCCTAAATCAACATGCCCAAATCATATTAGCTAGTCATTTGATGTCTGTGGTGCTTTACTGCATACATATGTGCTGTTGTGTTTGATTACATAACAGTAACTACATTTCAAAGGAAAACCTGTTAATTAGCTGTAAGCACTTTGGGCTATTTAGGAGGGTGAAAAGCAATTTTTTTATTCTACCCAACATTAACATCTTTATTGCCAAACAGATAGTCATTTGTGGAACTACACCTCCCCCTTTTCGCTTACCATCAACAAGCCTTTCATAATTGACAGGTACCACTGCAAGCTAAAGGAGACATTAGTCCAAGTCTTGGGCATTTAACAGAAACTTCATACCTGCCATATTTGCATATCAATAAGGTCTTCCTTGCAACTGGTCATAACAAGTCTAGCTGCCAGATGTTTTTGGTTGAAAGGACAGGCCACTAAACCCAATGTAACATCAGCTCAAGACAAGCAGTTTATTGTAACCAGAGTTGAAAAAGTATCTCAATATCTGATTTCTTATTAAAAAATTCTAATCCTGTTAGGACTCATTATATTATATGTATTACTAAAAGGTTTGTGTTCTAATAGCTAGCTGATCTGACACTAGAATGTTCCACCAATCCTCTGGGAATTCTAACTCTACTTTTCGGACTGTATTAATCACACATGAATTAGATGACAAGAGGTGATAAAGTGTGTTAAAAGACTTTGGATGTGTTATATTAATACATATATTTGGCAGTAATGTGGTATATGAATTTTGGTGCTGGTGTGATGTCAGATCTGTAAGCCATACGTCCCAATGGCCGGTGGGTTGTATCAAACAGCACATACCTTTGGCTGTTCGTAACAGACAAAGTACTGACAATAATCAACCAGCCCGTGCTTGCAAAACTCAGAAGTGACCAACATTAGATGTGGTTCCGTGATTGTAACGCTTGCTAAACAATCCTGATTGTGCTAAGAATAACACTGAAAACCAACTTAAAGTCATCATTTGGACTTTGTGTAGCTCACTTACAAGTGCTAGAAGCTACATATATTCATACACAGGGCCCTGTCCTTTACATTGCACCTTTTTCAACTAAACAAAAGCTTGGGGGATGGCTATTCCCTGATTCATTCCCCGTGACAATGCCTTGACCAGAACTGCCTGGTTCAAAATTAAACAAAAGCTTGGCAGTTAACAGTTCCCATTTGCATTCTACATGGCAACACCGTTACTATTTCAAGTCCACTTGTCAACCGATCAGCACCCTCTTTTCATGCAGTATAAATTCTGAAATTTGGTATTCTTGCGAATCTGCCCTCACTAGTGCAAGACAAAAAGCTTCGACAGTGTGTCTCTTTTTTCAGCAATACTCAAAAATCCGATTCATTCCAATCCCTGGGTCTTTCCTCATAGCTCTACATTTTTTCTCCTTAAAATATTTGTCCAGTTCTATTCTGAAACCTATTATTGATTCTGTTTCTATCATCCTAATCAGGCAGTACCCAACCACTCATTGTATAACAAAGTTTTTCCTCATGTCGCCTCTGGTTCTTCTGCCAATCTCTGTAAATCTTTGCCCTCTGGGTTACTGATCCTTCAGTCAATGCAAACAGTTTCTTTCTATTCACTCTAGTAAGCCTTGTAACAGTTTTAATCATTTCTATTAAATATCCTCTTAGGATCCTACATTCTCCACTCTGTCCACATAACCATGTTCCCATCACGCCGAAGCCATTCCAGTATATCTGTTCTGTACCCACTCCAAAGCCTTCTCATCCTTCCTACAGTGCGGTGCCCAGAGTTGGGCGCAATATCCTAGCTGGGACCAAACTAGTGTTCTATACATTTTAACATTGCTTTCTGGATTTGTATTTTATGTCCTTATAAGTAAAGCCCAGAGATCCCATATGCTGCTTTTGTTAAGCTGCCCTGCCATCTTCAAAGGTTTTTGCAGAAATATCCCCCTTCAAAATTATGCCAGTTTGTAATAGAGAGCCATTAAACAGCCATTAAAGAGCACAGGGAGAGAGGTGAGAGGCCATTAAAGAGCGCGAGATGGAAAAGAGTGTGGAGGGCAGCTGATTGGTGAGTATTTCTAGGCTTCAAAGTAAAAGTTAGGTCTTTAGTTTGTGTTTAGGTCTTGACATTTTTTTCCATTTTCTGAAAAATAGTTTAAGTATAGGATTGATAGTGGTGTAAAAAAAAATTACAATAAAGTGTAAAGAGCAGGGAATTCTTCAAGTGTAGAGAGCAGGGATACCAGAGTAATTAATTAATAAATTAAATAGGGTGATGCGTTGCTGCTGAGCATGTGGGAGCTGCTGGAGGTGACCCAGGGTGAACACATCTGCAACAAGTGTTTACAGCTCGAGGAACTTCAGATCAGAGTTGAGGAGCTAGAGTGCAGGCCGCAGACATTGCACCACATTAGGGGCGGGAGAGGAGTTGCTTGGACACTTTGCTCCAGGAAGCAGTCACACCCCTCAGATTAGGTAATTCCAATTTGGTCTGTGATCAGGGACAGGAGGGTGTGACTGTAGGTGAAGCAGGCATGGGGACCCAGGGAGTAGCGTTCGAGGAGCCTCAGCCCCTGCAACTGTCCAACAGTTACGAGGTTCTTGCAAGCTGTGTGGATGAAAGCAGGCACTGCAGGGAGGATGAGCGAACTGAACTCGGCACCATGGTACAGGGAGCCATTCAACTGGGGGGAAGAAATAGGAATGTAGTCGTGATAGGGGACAGAATAATTAGGGGGATAGATACTGTTCTCTGCAACCGGGAGAGTGAGTCCCGAAAGCTGTGTTGCCTGCCTGGTGCCAGGGTTAAGGCCATCTCCTCAGGGCTGGAGAGGAACTTGGAGCTGGAGGGGAGGGATCCAGTTGTCATTGTCATCCATGTTGGTACCAATACTGATAGGACTAGAAATTGGGTTCTGCTGAAAGAATTTCAACAGTTAGGAGCTAAATTAAAAAAGCAGAACTTCCAAGGTAATAATCTTGGTACTAATACCTGAACCATGGGCAAACTAACATAGGGTAAATAAAGTCAAGGAGTTAAATGCATGGCTCAAAGAGTGGCGTGGGAGGAATAGGGTTCAGTTCATTGGGTACTGGCACCAGTACTGGGGTAAAGGTAGCTGTTCCAGTGGGACTGGTTTCACATGAACTGTGCTAGGGCAAGTGCCCTGGCGAATCCAAGAACTAGGGCTGTAGGGAGGACTTTACACTATAGAGATTGGGGGATGGGATGGTTCTGAAGAGGGATACGTAGGCTTGCAAAGCACAAAGGATATGACAGCATTGCAAGGCAGTTATTTAGGCAATAATACCCAGAGCATGACAGGAAGGGACAGAGTATAAAAACAAAAAAAAAACAGCAAATAGGGTCAAAGCAAATGGTAAAGAGACAAAATTAATGGCTCTTTACTTAAACAGACGTAGTATTTAAAACAAAATAAATGAATCAACGGCACAAATAGAGGTTAATAGGTATGATCTTATAGCCATTACGGAGACATGGTTACAAGACGATCAAAGCTGGGAACTAAATATTCAGGGGTATGTGACTTTTCGAAAGAACTGTCAGGAAGGAAAGAGTGGTGGGGTAGCTTTGTTAGTACGAGATGAAGTAAGTACGATAGCAAGAAATAATCTTGGGTTGGAAGATGTAGAATCCATATGGGTGGAGGTAAGAAATAACTAAGGGAAGATGACATAGGGTATAGTCTATAGGCCCCCTAACAGTAGCTATACTATTGGACAGAGATCAAATCTGGAGATAATTAGGGTATGTAAAAAAGGCAGTACATTAATCATGGGTGACTTTAATCTTCATGTAAATTGGAAAAATCAAATTGGCAAAGGTAGCTACGAGCAAGAGTTCATAGTGTATTCAGGACAGTTTCCTAGAACAATATGTGGTGGATCCAACCAGGGATCAGGCTATTTTGGATCTGGTAATGTGTAATGAGGCCGGTTTAATAAACGACCTCAGAGTAAAAGATCCCCTAGGAAACAGTGACCATAACATAGTTGAATTTAACATTCAGTTTGAGAGTGAGAAACTTGAGTCGGAAACAACTGTGCTAAACTTAAATAAGGGTAATTACAAAGGAATGAGGGCAGAGTTGGCTGGGGTGGGCTGGGAAAGGAGTTTAGCAGAAAAGATGGTTAATGAACAATGGCAGACGTTTTAAGAAAATAGTTCATGACTCACAACAAAGATATATCCAGTGTGAAAGAGGGATTCTAGGAAGGGGATAAGCCAACCATGGTTAACCAAGAAAGTTAAGGATAGTATCAAATTGAAAAAAAAACATACAATGTGACAAAGATTAGTGGTAAGCCAGAAGATTGGGAAAGTTTTAAAAACCAAAAAATAATAAAGAGGGAGAAAATAAACTTTGAGGGTAAACTAGAAAGTAATATAAAAAATGAAAAGCAAGAGCTTCTTTAAATATATAAAAAGGAAGAGAGAGGGCAAAGTTAACATAGGCCCCTTAGAGAATGAGGTTGGGGGAATAATAATGGGGAAATCAGGAAATGTCAGAGGAGTTGAATAAATATTTTGCATCAGTCTTTACAGTAGAAGACACTAATAGCATTCCAAAAATTCGAAATAATCAGGGGGCAAAAGGGGCGAGGAAATAAATACAATAATTATCAGCAGAGAAAGAGTGCCAGGGGCTAAAGACCAGTAAGTCCCCTGGACCTGAAGGGTTGCATCTTAGGATATCAAAGGAAGTAGCTAAACAGATAGTGGATGCACTGGTAGTAATCTTCCAAGAACCCTTAATTCTAGAACAGTCCCAGAAGATTGGGAAACTGCCAATGTAACGCCCTTATTCAAAAAGGGAGGAAGATTTAAAAAAACTGATAACTATCGGCCACTTACCTTAACATCCATCATTGGGGAAATGTTAGAGTCTATTATAAAAGGTGTAATAGCAGAGCATTTAGAAATTCATAATATAATCAAGCAAAGTCAGCATGGCTTAATGAAGGGGAAATCATGCCTAATAAACTTATTAGAATTCTGTGAGGTGGTAACTAGCAGGATAGATAAAGTGGAACCAGTAGATGTAATACATTTGGATTTCCAAAAGGTGTTTGATAAGGTATCACACATAAGGCTACTTAATAACAGCCCATGATGTTGGGGGTGGAAGATTAACATGGATAGAGGATTAGCTCTAATAGAAGGCAGAATTGGGAAAAGGGGGGGCATTTTCTGGATGGCAACCTGTAACTGGTGGAGTTCCACATGGATCAATGCTGGGAGCACAATTATTTACAATTATTAATGACTTAGATGAGTAACATTCATAACAAAGTAAATGGATTGATGGCCCGCAATTAAGCAAATAAATATGATCTGTTAGCAATTACGGAGACATGGCTGCAGGACGACAAAGACTGGGACCTTGATCTTGAGGGCTATATGACATTTAAAAAGAATAGGAAGCTAGGCAAAGGTGGGGGGGGTAGCACTGTTATTCAAAGAGGGCATTGGTGCAATAATTAGAGATGGCCTTGGTTCAGGAGATTAGGATGTCGAATCGGTTTGGGTGGAGATGTGGAATAGTAAGGGAAAAAAGTCATTAGTGTTGTCCCTTTATCACAAGGTTAGGGGTCTACAGGCCCTCTAACTAGCCATAGTGTAGGACAAAGTATTCAAGAGAAAATATTGTGTGTTTGTGATAAAGGGACAACAATAATCATTGGTGATTTTAATCTACACAAACTAGAAAAATCAGATTGGCAGTAGTAGCCTGAATGAGTTCTTAGAATGCTTTAGAGATAGTTTCTTACAGCAGCTAGTTCTGGAACCAACCAGAGTGCAGGTTATATTAGACTTTGTATTGTTCAATGTGACAGGATTAATTAACGCCCTCAGAATAAAGGCACTCCTAAGTAGCAGCAACCACAATATGATTGAATTTTGCATCCAGTTTGAAAGGGAGAAGAGTGGGTCTAAGACTAATATCTTAACTTAAATAAGGACAACTACGTGGGGATGAAAGCTGAGCTGGCTGAAGTGGACTGCGAAACTAGGCTAGAGGGTAGATCAATGGAGAAGCAGTGGCAAACATTTAAGGGAATATTTCAGAGTATTCAGGATAAGTACATTCGAGCATAAAAGTTAACTGAAGTAGTTAAGGAAAGCATCATACTTAAGAAAAAAAGCCTACAAATCCGCAAAGATGAGAAGCCGGACAAATGAGTGTACAGAATATAAAGAATGGCAGGTTAATCAGGAGAAAGGAATTAAGAGTGAGAGAGGAAACTAGCTAAAAATGTAACAACGGATAGCAAGAGTTTCTACAGGTATTTAAAAAGGAAAAGAGCAAGTCAAATGAGTTTTGGTCCTTTAGAGAGTGACAGTGGGGAGTAGGTAAATAATGAAATGGCAGAAGAAACAAACAAATATTTTGCTTGTGTTCACTATAAAGGATACAAAAAACATTCCAGTAATAGCTGCAAATCAGGAGGTGAAAGGGTGGGAGGAACTTGGTGAAATTGAAATCACTAGGGAAACAGTACTGAGCAAACTGATGGAGCTGCAGGCTGGCAAGTCTCCGGGTTCCGATGTATTACATCCTAGGGTCTTAAAAGAGGTGGCTAATAAGGTAATCGATGCACTGGTGTTAATTTTCCAAAATGTGCTAGATTCTGGAAAGGTTCCATCAGACTGGAAAGCGGCAAACATAAGCCCTCTATTCAAGAAGGGAGGGAGGCAGAAAACAGGAAACTTTAGGCCAGTCAGCTTGACGTCTGTCATGGGGAAGTTGTTAGAATTGATCATTAAGGAGGTTATAGCTGGGCACTTAGAAGAGCTCAAGGCAATCAGAAAGAGTCAGCATGGTTTTATGAAAGGAAAATCATGTTTAACCAATTTATTGGCGTTTTTTGAAGTAACATACGCAGTGGATAAAGGGGATCTTGTAGACGTGCTGTACTTGGATTTCCAGAAGGCATTTAATAAAGTGCCACATCAAAGGTTATTGCAGAAAATAAAAGCACATGATGCAGAGGGTAACATATTAGCATGGATAAAAGATTGGCTGGCTGGCTGAAAACAGAGTGTGTGCATAAATGGGTCTTTTTCGGATTGGCAGGATGTGACGAGTAGAGTCCCACAGGTGTCTGTGCTGGGGCCTCAGCTTTTTACAATTTACATCAATGACTTAGATGAGGAGAGTAAATACATGGTAGCTAAATTTGCAGATGACACAAAGATAGGTAGGAAAGTATGTTGTGAAGAGGACATGTGGAGGGTACAGATGGACCTAGATAGGTTGAGTGAGTGGGCAAAGATCTGGCAAATGGAGTTTAGTGTGGGAAAATGTGAAGTTGTTCACTTTGGCAGGAAGAAAAGCAGAGTATTACTTAAATGGAGAACAGCTGCATAGTTTTAAGGTGCAGAGGGACCTAGGTCCAGGTTTTGAGACACGCGTCACAAAAAGTTAATACGCAGGTACAGCAAGTAATTAAGACGGCTAATGGAATGCGTTCCTTTATTTCGAGGGATTGAACATAAAATTACGGATCAAAAACAAAAAATGCTGGAAAAACTCAGCAGGTCTGAAAGCATCTGTGGAGAGAAAGATAGAGTTAAACTTTTTGAGTCCTTATGACTCTTCTTCAGAGCTAAAGGGAAGTAGAAATGTGGTGAATTATGTACTGTATAAGCTGGGGGGGTGCAGAACAGGTGAAGGATAGAAGGCTAGCAATAGGCGGTGGCAAAGGATTGCAAAAGATGTCAGAAACACAAGGTAAAAGGGTTGTCAATAGTGGTGGTGCTGGCTAAAAGAGGTGCTAATGGTGACATTAAGAATGGAAAGCAGAATGTGATAATGGCAGGACCAAGGTAAGCACTTTGGAAAGTGACAGATGGCCCTAGTGAGGGTGGGGTGGTGGGAGGGGACGGTGGTGGGAAAAAGATTGAAAAGGCTAAAAGCTGGGGGTAAAACAATGAATAAAAATGGAAATAATTTTTTTAAAATAATAATAATGAAAATAAGCAGGGAAAATAATAAGTAAATAAAAATTAAAGTAAATAAGAAAAAAAGGGGTGGAGATGGAGGCAAGTGTTCATGGTCTGAAGTTGTTGAACTCAATGTTAAGTCCGGAAGGCTATAAAGTGCCTAGTCGGAAGATGAGGTGCTGTTCCTCCAGTTTGCATTGGGCTTTGCTGGAACATTTCAGCAGGCCAAGGACAGACATGTGGGCACAAGAGCAGGATGGTGTGTTGAAATGGCAAGCGACATGCAAACTGGGCCTGCTGCAGTTATTTATTTATTTCCCCCACTTATTTTCATTATTATTTTTTAAATTTACTTCCATTTTATTCATCATTTTATCCCCAGCTTTTAGCCTTTTCGATCTTATTGTTTCAGATTTAGAACATCCGCAGTATTTTGCCTCTATAAAAGTAAGGATGTCAAGCTTCAGTTACACAGACCATTGGTGAGGCCGCACCTCGAATACACTGTGCAATTTCAGTCTCCTTGTTTAAGGAAGGATGTAAATGCATTGGAGGCAGTTCAAAGGAGGTTGACTAGATTGATGCCTGGAACGAGTGGGTTGTCTTATGAGGATAGGTTGGGCTTGTTTCCACTGGAGTTTGGAAGAGTGACAGGTGATTTGATTAAAGTATACAAGATTCTGAGCGGCCTTGACAGAAATGAGCAGAAATCTTTTCTGAGGGTCATGTGATTTTGAAACATTGCCTCAGGTGGTGGTGGAAGTGGGGAAATTGAATATTTTTAAGGCAGAGGTAGATAGATTCTTGTTAGGCAAGGGAATCAAAGGTTATCGGGGTTAGATGGCAATGTGAAAATCAAAATACAAAGTGATCAGCCATAATCTTATTGAATGGCGGAGCAGGCTCGAGGAGCCAAATGATTTACTTCTGTTCCTATTTCTTATGTTATGAGGGAATTGAATGTACTATTCCCAAGTTGACAGATGACAGAAAAATAGGTGGGAAGGCAAGTAGTGAGGATGATAAAGAATCTACAAAGGGATACTGACAGGTTAAGTGAGTGGGTGAAAACTTGGCAGATGGAACATAATGTTGGAAAATATGAGGTTATGCACTTTGGCAGGAAGAGTACAGGAGCTGAATATTATTTAAATGGAGAAAGACTGCAGAAAGCTGCAGCACAGGGGCATTTGGGAGACTTCGTGCATGATTCCCAAAAAGCTAACATACAAGTTCAGCCGTTAATAGGGAAGGCAAATGGAATGCTGGCCTTAATTTCAAAGGGATTGGAATATAAAAATAGCAAAATCTTGGTAAAACTATACAAGGCACTAGTTAGGCCACACCTAAAATACAGTTTTGGCCCCCTTATCCAAGGAAAGATATACTGGCATTGGAGGCAGTCCAGAGAAGGTTCACTAATTTGATCCCGGGTATGGAGGGCTTTTCTTATGAGGAGAGGTTGAGTAGGCTGGGCCTGCACTCATAGGAGTTTAGAAGAATGAGAAGCGACCTTATTGAAAAATAAGACTTTCAGGAAGTTTGACAGGGTAGATGCTGAGAGGTTGTTTCCCCTAGTGGGAGAGTCTAGGACCAGAAGGCATAATCTCAGAGGAAAGGGTCGCTGATTTAAGACAGAGATGAGGAGGAATTTCTTCTCTCAGAGGTTGGCCAATCTGTGGATTTATTTACTGCAGAGGGCTGTAGAGGCTGGGTCGTTAAGTATATTCAAGGCTGAGGTAGGCAGATTTTTAATCAGTAAGGGAATCAAGGGTTATGGGGAAAAGGCAGGAAAGTGGAGTTGAGGATTATCAGATCAGCCATAATCTCACTGAATTGCGGAGCAGACTCGATGTGCTGAATGGCCTGCTTCTGCTCCTACGTCTTATGGTCTTGCATTGTTTCCTCCACACTCTTATCAAAATTATCTTCTCACTTTCCTGTGTTGAATTTCACCATTCCACTTGCCAGACACAAGTAATTCTATGTTTGTTATGCACGACTTCAAACTGAGCAATTAAGGAAATTGCAGCTTTTATTCTTATTGCAATATTTCAAAGGGCAGAAAAGATTTAAGCACATTGCTGTGGACCTGCAGTCAAACAAGCTGCAAGGGCAAGGGAAGCAGGCATCCTCCCATAAAAACCATTAGTTTACCAGTGGTGTTTTTAAACGATAAACCAACAGCTTCATGGTCAGACGCTAGGAATCCTGTGATGAATAACTCAACTCCTGACTCCCCAAAGCCTGCCCACCATCTACAAAGCACAAGTCAGGAGTGTGATGGAATACTCCCCACTTGCCTGGATGGGTGCAGCTCCCACAACACTCAAGAAGCTTGACAATCCAGGACAAAGCGGCCCGCTTGAATTGCACTACATCCATAAACATTCACGCCCTCCAGCACTGACGGACAGCAGCAGCAGCAGTGTGCATCATCTACAAGATGGACTGCAGGGATTTACCAAGGCTCTTTAGACAGCACCTTCCAAACCCACGGCCACTACCAACTAGAAGGGCAAGGGCAGCAGATGCATGGAAACACCACCACCTGGAAGCTCCCCTCCAAGTCAGTCACCATCCTGACTTGGAAATATAATCTCCATTCCTTCATTGTCACTGGAGCAAAATCCTGGAACTCCCTCCCTAATAGCACTGTGGGTGTGCCTACACCACGTGCACTGCAGTGGTTCAAGAAGGCAGCTCACCACCACCTTCTCAAAAGCAACTAGGGATGGGCAATAAATGCATGCCCAGCCAGCCAGCAAAGCCGACATCCCATGAATGAATAAAAAAAAAATACTAGCTTTTATTCCAGTTTTGTTTAATTAACTGAAATCAAATTCACAAATAGCTGTGACGGGATTTGAACGCACATCGTCTGGCTATTAGACCAGCCCTCTTTATTACTAATTCATAACCACTATACTATCATATGCTGTTAGAACAAAAATGGAGACTTAAACATCGTGTTAACAAAACGGTTAACTTAGAAGTTCTGTTTCAGAAATAATATGTAAAGAAAGAAAAGATGCCAATTTTTTGATCTCATATATATAAAAAAAAGAAACACAATGGGGTTAGCTCAGACAGCTAGATGACTGGTGCGTGGTTCAGAGTAACTCCAACAACGCAGGTTTGATTCCCATTCCTGCTGAAGTAGCTTTGGGAACTGGCTCCTCACTCTGTTCCCGAGAATTGAGGGCAATGGCAAATTAACACTGGCAAATCGGTTTAAAAAATGCTGAGGATGAAGCATCAGCAGACAATGGACCAAGGACCTGCCTTCGGGTAGAGAACACATGAATAAAGACTTCCTTCTGTAACTTCAGTGTCTTTATTTATTTTTCTGGAACTAAAGTAACCTCCCTTACTTTACACTACCTCTTACAAGCTTCTTGCCAAATTCTTGCACTCCCTCTGACTTCCAAATTCCAACATACTTTGCCTTCCTTTTTCAACAATATAACCTTTGGCTCACCACAGGGTACAAGAACAATAATGTTTTCTTTTATATCAGTGATCAGGAAAAGCATAAATTAATTCAAACTGAAATTTTGGTAACTCACATCCAGCTCAAAGAATAAATCTCTTTCCTTTGCAGCAATTTCATAATCGGCTCTCAATGCGAGGTCGTGAATCTTTGTGCATTCTCCCAGGTCCATGCGCTGGTAAAGAGAATTTTAAATGTAATCAATGTACTCAAAATTCAATGTCCTTTATGCATATATGCAAGGTACAGTATTTTGCTAGCACTTAGTGCATTCTTATAGAAACTGCAACTTGTTATTACAGTACTGCTATTTAAAGAAGCCAAACGATGCTATTTCCCCAAGTAATTTTTAAAAGATCACTTAGCTTATTGGTCATTAAGAAAATAAAAATCTCCAACAGTCAGCATCTTTATAAATCTTTACAAATACCAAAATACTAATTCCATGTTAGACTCTTAAATTTTCATCATTGCATTTTTGTAGCTTAGTCATTTATAATAAATTGTTCAACATCACATGTGGAAATTTGTTTAAGAGAACTTAGAAATGAAGACCAACAGTCCAGCAGTTAGCAAAAAGTACCAATAATCATACTGAAGAATTCTAATCTTATCTCTTCAAAGGGACACTAGCTGGACCACTTAAGAATGCAACGTTGCATGACAACAATGTGCATTTATATAGCAAGGAGAGAGAGAAAGAAAAGGAGGGAATTCCAGAGTTTGAGGCCTTAAGGCAGTTGAAGGCACAACAACCAATAATGAGGCAAGGGAAATAGGGATGAATAAAGTCAGTGTTGGTGAAACACAGATCATGGAGGTACAGAGTTAGGAACAAAAACAGATCATTCAACTCCTAAAGCCTGTACCACCATTCAATTAAGTGATGGTTGGTCCATACCATACATCCAACTACATGCCTTCGACTGTTGTCCCTTTATTCCTTTGCCTACCTAAAATCTAGCAGTATTTAAATTCTCAGTTGACCTAGCCTGAACAGCTTTTGGGGGAAAGGGTTCCAGATAGTGCAGGTCCAGGTTATGGATGGTTTTGATCATGATAGTGAGAATTTTAAAATTGAGGTGCTTGTGGGCAGTGAACTAAATGTAGATCAACAATCATATGTGATAAAAACAAAAAAACTGCGGATGCTGGAAATCCAAAACAAAAACAGAATTACCTGGAAAAACTCAGCAGGTCTGGCAGCATCGGCGGAGAAGAAAAGAGTTGACGTTTCGAGTCCTCATGACCCTTCGACAGAACTTGCGTTCGAGTCCAAGAAAGAGTTGAAATATAAGCTGGTTTAAGGTGTGTGTGTGGGGGGCGGAGAGATAAAGAGACAAAGAGGTGGAGGGGGGGGTGGGGGTGTGTGGTTGTAGGGACAAACAAGCAGTGATAGAAGCAGATCATCAAAAGATGTCAACGACAATAGTACAACAGAACACAAAGGTGTTAAAATTAAAGTTGGTGATATTATCTAAACGAATGTGCTAATTAAGAATGGATGGTAGGGCACTCAAGGTATAGCTCTAGTGGGTTTTTTTTTATATATAATGGAAATAGGTGGGAAAAGGAAAATCTTTATAATTTATTGGAAAAAAAAGGGAAGGGGGAAACAGAAAGGGGGTGGGGATGGGGGAGGGAACTTACGACTTAAAGTTGTTGAATTCAATATTCAGTCCAGAAGGCTGTAAAGTCCCTAGTCGGAAGATGAGGTGTTGTTCCTCCAGTTTGCGTTGGGCTTCACTGGAACAATGCAGCAAGCCAAGGACAGACATGTGGGCAAGAGAGCAGGGTGGAGTGTTGAAATGGCAAGCAACAGGGAGGTTTGGGTCATTCTTGCGGACAGACCGCAGGTGTTCTGCAAAGCGGTCGCCCAGTTTACGTTTGGTCTCTCCAATGTAGAGGAGACCACATTGGGAGCAACGGATGCAGTAGACTAAGTTGGGGGAAATGCAAGTGAAATGCTGCTTCACTTGAAAGGAGTGTTTGGGTCCTTGGATGGCGAGGAGAGAGGAAGTGAAGGGGCAGGTGTTGCATCTTTTGCGTGGGCATGGGGTGGTGCCATAGGAGGGGGTTGAGGAGTAGGGGGTGATGGAGGAGTGGACCAGGGTGTCCCGGAGGGAGCGATCCCTACGGAATGCCGATAAGGGGGGTGAAGGGAAGATGTGTTTGGTGGTGGCATCATGCTGGAGTTGGCGGAAATGGCGGAGGATGATCCTTTGAATGCGGAGGCTGGTGGGGTGATAAGTGAGGACAAGGGGGACCCTATCATGTTTCTGGGAGGGAGGAGAAGGCGTGAGGGCGGATGCGCGGGAGATGGGCCGGACACGGTTGAGGGCCCTGTCAACGACCGTGGGTGGAAAACCTCGGTTAAGGAAGAAGGAGGACATGTCAGAGGAACTGTTTTTGAATGTAGCATCATCGGAACAGATGCGACGGAGGCGAAGGAATTGAGAGAATGGGATGGAGTCCTTACAGGAAGCAGGGTGTGAGCAGCTGTAGTCGAGGTAGCTGTGGGAGTCGGTGGGTTTGTAATGGATATTGGTGGACAGTCTATCACCAGAGATTGAGACAGAGAGGTCAAGGAAGGGAAGGGAAGTGTCAGAGATGGACCACGTGAAAATGATGGAGGGGTGGAGATTGGAAGCAAAATTAATAAATTTTTCCAAGTCCTGACGAGAGCATGAAGCGGCACCAAAGTAATCATCGATGTACCGGAGAAAGAGTTGTGGAAGGGGGCCGGAGTAGGACTGCAACAAGGAATGTTCCACATACCCCATAAAGAGACAGGCATAGCTGGGGCCCATGCGGGTACCCATAGCCACACCTTTTATTTGGAGGAAGTGAGAGGAGTTGAAGGAGATATTGTTCAGTGTGAGAACAAGTTCAGCCAGACGGAGGAGAGTAGTGGTGGATGGGGATTGTTCGGGCCTCTGTTCGAGGAAGAAGCTAAGGGCCCTCAGACCATCCTGGTGGGGGATGAAGGTGTACAGGGATTGGACGTCCATGGTGAAGAGTAAGCGGTTGGGGCCAGGGAACTGGAAATTGTTGATGTGACGTAAGGTGTCAGAGGAATCACGGATGTAGGTGGGAAGGGACTGGACAAGGGGAGAGAGAAGGGAGTCAAGATAACGAGAAATGAGTTCTGTGGGGCAGGAGCAAGCTGAGACGATCGGTCTGCCGGGGCAGTTCTGTTTGTGGATTTTGGGTAGGAGATAGAAGCGGGCCGTCCGAGGTTGGGCGACTATCAGGTTGGAAGCTGTGGGAGGGAGATCCCCAGAGGAGATGAGGTCAGTGACAGTCCTGGAAACAATGGCTTGATGTTCAGTGGTGGGGTCATAGTTCAGGGAGAGGTAGGAGGAAGTGTCTGCGAGTTGACGCTCAGCCTCCGCGAGGTAGAGGTCAGTGCGCCAGACAACAACAGCACCACCCTTGTCAGCGGGTTTGATGACAATGTCAGGGTTGGACCTGAGAGAATGGAGTGCAGTAAGTTCAGAGAGAGACAGGTTAGAATGGGTGAGAGGAGCAGAGAAATTGAGACGACTAATGTCGCGCCGACAGTTCTCAATGAAAAGATCGAGAGAAGGTAAGAATCCAGAGGGAGGGGTCCAGGTGGAGGGAGAATATTGGAGATGGGTAAAAGGATCCGTTGAACTGGGTGAGGACTCCTGCCCAAAGAAGTGAGCCCGGAGACGAAGACGGCGGAAGAAGAGTTCAGTATCATGCCGAGCCCGAAATTCATTGAGGTGAGGGCGTAAGGGTATGAAACTAAGTCCTTTGCTGAGCACTGAACGTTCAGCATCGGAGAGGGGAAGGTCAGGGGGTATAGTGAATACACGGCTGGGGTTGGGATTGGAAGAAAGGGTGGGGACGGAGGAACAGGCAGGGGTGGGGGGTCCTAGATGGGTGTTGGTGTCGATGAGTTGTTGTAGCTTGCGTTCCTTAGCACTTGAGAGAAAGAGAAAAAGTTTCTTGTTGAGGCGTCGGATGAGCCGAAGGATAAAATGAAACTGGGGGCACGCGCAGCTTTGAAAAAGGGTACGGCGGTGCTGCTGGAGGGAGAGGTCGAGTGTGTTCATATGGCGGCGCATGGCACTGAGTGTGGATTTCAGAATGTGACGGGAACAGCAGTCTGAGAAACGTTTTATGTCCCGGAGATACCTGTAATCCTGGGTGGGTTCAAAACATGAGGGGTGGAATTTCAGTTGAAATCCACGTGGGGTAAGTCGGAGACGGAGACAGTCACTGAGAAAGGAGATATGGCTGTGAAAGCGGGTTTTAGTAAACACCTTGTCATACACTAGGAGGGAAATGGAAAGCAAAGAAGGTGAGCAAGACAACAGAGAGATACGGAAATCTTGTCGCAGAGAGGAACAGAACTTCTTCAAGGAGGTAGGCATTTCTTGAAGAGCAGTGGCAGTCAATTAAACACAGAGATAAAAACAAAAAAACTGCGGATGCTGGAAATCCAAAACAAAAACAGAATTACCTGGAAAAACTCAGCAGGTCTGGCAGCATCGGCGGAGAAGAAAAGAGTTGACGTTTCAAGTCCTCATGACCCTTCGACAGAACTTGCGTTCGAGTCCAAGAAAGAGTTGAAATATAAGCTGGTTTAAGGTGTGTGTGTGGGGGGCGGGGAGATAGAGAGACAAAGAGGTGGGGGGGGGGTGGGGGTGTGTGGTTGTAGGGACAAACAAGCAGTGATAGAAGCAAAACAAAAACAGAATTACCTGGAAAAACTCAGCAGGTCTGGCAGCATCGGCGGAGAAGAAAAGAGTTGATGTTTCGAGTCCTCATGACCCTTCGACAGAACTTGCGTTCGAGTCCAAGAAAGTCTTGGACTCGAACGCAAGTTCTGTCGAAGGGTCATGAGGACTCGAAACATCAACTCTTTTCTTCTCCGCCGATGCTGCCAGACCTGCTGAGTTTTTCCAGGTAATTCTGTTTTTGTTTTGGATTTCCAGCATCTGCAGTTTTTTTTGTTTTTATCTCAGTGATAGAAGCAGATCATCAAAAGATGTCAACGACAATAGTACAATAGAACACATAGGTGCTAAAATTAAAGTTGGTGATATTATCTAAACGAATGTGCTAATTAAGAATGGATGGTAGGGCACTCAAGGTATAGCTCTAGTGGGTTTTTTTTTTATATATAATGGAAATAGGTGGGAAAAGGAAAATCTTTATAATTTATTGGAAAAAAAAGGGAAGGGGGAAACAGAAAGGGGGTGGGGATGGGGGAGGGAGCTTACGACTTAAAGTTGTTGAATTCAATATTCAGTCCAGAAGGCTGTAAAGTCCCTAGTCGGAAGATGAGGTGTTGTTCCTCCAGTTTGAGTTGGGCTTCACTGGAACAATGCAGCAAGCCAAGGACAGACATGTGGGCAAGAGAGCAGGGTGGAGTGTTGAAATGGTAAGCGACAGGGAGGTTTGGGTCATTCTTGCGGACAGACCGCAGGTGTTCTGCAAAGCGGTCGCCCAGTTTACGTTTGGTCTCTCCAATGTAGAGGAGACCACATTGGGAGCAACGGATGCAGTAGACTAAGTTGGGGGAAATGCAAGTGAAATGCTGCTTCACTTGAAAGGAGTGTTTGGGTCCTTGGACGGCGAGGAGAGAGGAAGTGAAGGGGCAGGTGTTGCATCTTTTGCGTGGGCATGGGGTGGTGCCATAGGAGGGGGTTGAGGAGTAGGGGGTGATGGAGGAGTGGACCAGGGTGTCCCGGAGGGAGCGATCCCTATGGAATGCCGATAAGGGGGGTGAAGGGAAGATGTGTTTGGTGGTGGCATCATGCTGGAGTTGGCGGAAATGGCGGAGGATGATCCTTTGAATGCGGAGGCTGGTGGGGTGATAAGTGAGGACAAGGGGGACCCTATCATGTTTCTGGGAGGGAGGAGAAGGCGTGAGGGCGGATGCGCGGGAGATGGGCCGGACACGGTTGAGGGCCCTGTCAACGACCGTGGGTGGAAAACCTCGGTTAAGGAAGAAGGAGGACATGTCAGAGGAACTGTTTTTGAATGTAGCATCATCGGAACAGATGCGACGGAGGAGAAGGAATTGAGAGAATGGGATGGAGTCCTTACAGGAAGCAGGGTGTGAGCAGCTGTAGTGCTCCTGCCCCACAGAACTCATTTATCGTTATCTTGACTCCCTTCTCTCTCCCCTTGTCCAGTCCCTTCCCACCTACATCCGTGATTCCTCTGACACCTTACGTCACATCAACAATTTCCAGTTCCCTGGCCCCAACCGCTTACTCTTCACCATGGACGTCCAATCCCTCTACACCTCCATCCCCCACCAGGATGGTCTGAGGGCCCTTAGCTTCTTCCTCGAACAGAGGCCCGAACAATCCCCATCCACCACTACTCTCCTCCGTCTGGCTGAACTTGTTCTCACACTGAACAATTCCTCCTTCAACTCCTCTCACTTCCTCCAAATAAAAGGTGTGGCTATGGGTACCCGCATGGGCCCCAGCTATGCCTGTCTCTTTATGGGGTATGTGGAACATTCCTTGTTGCAGTCCTACTCCGGCCCCCTTCCACAACTCTTTCTCCGGTACATCGATGATTACTTCGGTGCCGCTTCATGCTCTCGTCAGGACTTGGAAAAATTTATTAATTTTGCTTCCAATCTCCACCCCTCCATCATTTTCACGTGGTCCATCTCTGACACTTCCCTTCCCTTCCTTGACCTCTCTGTCTCAATCTCTGGTGATAGACTGTCCACCAATATCCATTACAAACCCACCGACTCCCACAGCTACCTCGACTACAGCTCCTCACACCCTGCTTCCTGTAAGGACTCCATCCCATTCTCTCAATTCCTTCGCCTCCGTCGCATCTGTTCCGATGATGCTACATTCAAAAACAGTTCCTCTGACATGTCCTCCTTCTTCCTGAACCGAGGTTTTCCACCCACGGTCGTTGACAGGGCCCTCAACCGTGTCCGGCCCATCTCCCGCGCATCCGCCCTCACGCCTTCTCCTCCCTCCCAGAAACATGATAGGGTCCCCCTTGTCCTCACTTATCACCCCACCAGCCTCCGCATTCAAAGGATCATCCTCCGCCATTTCCGCCAACTCCAGCATGATGCCACCACCAAACACATCTTCCCTTCACCCCCCTTATCGGCATTCCGTAGGGATCGCTCCCTCCGGGACACCCTGGTCCACTCCTCCATCACCCCCTACTCCTCAACCCCCTCCTATGGCACCACCCCATGCCCACGCAAAAGATGCAACACCTGCCCCTTCACTTCCTCTCTCCTCACCGTCCAAGGACCCAAACATTCCTTTCAAGTGAAGCAGCATTTCACTTGCATTTCCCCCAACTTAGTCTACTGCATCCGTTGCTCCCAATGTGGTCTCCTCTACATTGGAGAGACCAAACGTAAACTGGGCGACCGCTTTGCAGAACACCTGCGGTCTGTCCGCAAGAATGACCCAAACCTCCCTGTCGCTTGCCATTTCAACACTCCACCCTGCTCTCTTGCCCACATGTCTGTCCTTGGCTTGCTGCATTGTTCCAGTGAAGCCCAACGCAAACTGGAGGAACAACACCTCATCTTCCGACTAGGGACTTTACAGCCTTCTGGACTGAATATTGAATTCAACAACTTTAAGTCGTAAGCTCCCGCCCCCATCCCCACCCCCTTTCTGTTTCCCCCTTCCCTTTTTTTTCCAATAAATTATAAAGATTTTCCTTTTCCCACCTATTTCCATTATATATAAAAAAAAAACCCACTAGAGCTATACCTTGAGTGCCGTACCATCCATTCTTAATTAGCACATTCGTTTAGATAATATCACCAACTTTAATTTTAACACCTATGTGTTCTATTGTACTATTGTCGTTGACATCTTTTGATGATCTGCTTCTATCACTGCTTGTTTGTCCCTACAACCACACACCCCCACCCCCCCCCACCTCTTTGTCTCTCTATCTCTCCGCCCCCCACACACACACCTTAAACCAGCTTATATTTCAACTCTTTCTTGGACTCGAACGCAAGTTCTGTCGAAGGGTCATGAGGACTCGAAACGTCAACTCTTCTCTTCTCCGCCGATGCTGCCAGACCTGCTGAGTTTTTCCAGGTAATTCTGTTTTTGAATCATATGTGATAAATGGTCTCTATGTGAGTAAGGCTACAGGCTTTTTGGATGAGCTCAAGTTTGTGGAAGATGGGAGTTCAACCAGGAGAATGTTGAGAATTCAATCTGCAGATAATAAAAGCATGGCAAGAGATGAATTGAGGCAGGAGTGGAGACAACTGATGTTACAGGAGTTATTTATGTTAGAGAAGATATGGGCTTGAAGGCTATCTTGGGGTCAAATAGAACGATTTTACTCAACTCAAAATTGGAAAGTTGTTAGTTAAGAGAAAAAATAGCTTGGCACATAGTGTGGTTGCAATGCCGCATTACTCGAGACAGAGGTTAAGAAAATGCCAGAAACATGAAACAAATACTCTGTTTACATCTTCAAGGTAGGAGGCAAACAATATTTGGGAAATAATGGGGAACCAAAGGTTTCGCAAGAATGACTAAGGGCAACAAATCTCCTGGACTTGAACTGCACCTTAGGGTTTTAAAAGAGGTAGCTGCAGAGATAGTAAACAGATTAGTTTTGATCTTCCAGAATTGTTTATATTTTAGAACAGTTTTCAAGGGCTGGAAGGGAGCAAACATAACCCCATTATTTAAGAAAAGTGTAATAGAAAAAACGGGGAACAATAGGTCAGTTAGCTTATCAGTAGGCAAAATGCTGGTATCTATTATAGATATGGTATCAGGGCATTTAGAAAATCATCATATGATTGGGTGCTCAACACACACTTATGAAAGGAATGTTTGACAAATCTGTTAGGTTATATTGAGGGTGTAATTAGTAGGGTAGTTAAGGAGGAGCCAGTGGATGTAGTGCATTTAGATTTTCAAAGAACATTTAATCAAGTGCTACCCAAGAGATCATTACACAAAATTAGGAAAGGGATTGAAGGTTGGTAAATGGGTGAAAGAGTAGGGATAAATGGGACAGTTATAGCTTGCTAACCCAAAAGAGTTTTTTTAAATTCATTCTTGGGACGTGAGCATCGCTGACAAGGTCAACATTTACAGTCTTTTCCTAATTGTCCTTGAGGTGGTGGTGATGAGGAGCTCCTTCATAAACGTCTGTAGTCTATGTATTATAGGTACACCCACATTGCTGTGAGGGAGTTCCAGGATTTTGATCCAGTGACAATGAAGGAATGGTAAAATAGCTCCAAGATGTGAGAATTGCAGGGGAACTTGCAGGTGATGGCGTTTTCATGCATCTGCTGCCCTTGTTCTTGTAGGTGGTAAAGGTTGGGATTTGAAAGATTCTAAGGAGCCTTGGTGAGCTCCTGCAGTGCATCTTATAGAGGGTGCACACTGCTGCCACTGTGCGTCACTGGAGGGAGTGAATGTTTATGATGATGGATGAGGTGCCAATCAAGCTGCTTTTTCCTGGGTGGTGTCAAGCTTCCTGAGTGTTGTTGGAGCTGCACTCATCCAGGCAAGTGGAGAGTATTCCATCCTGGCTTATGCCTTGTGGATGGTGGATTGGTTTTGGGAAGTGGGAGACAAGTTACTTGCCGCAGAATTCCCAGCTCTGGCCTTCTCTTGTACTGCAAGGATCAGTTCCTAAGCAGTTATTTACAATGTATACTAATGACTTAGATGAGGACACTGAATGTAACGTATCAAAGTTTACTGACAAGGCAAAGTTCGATGGGAAAGTAAGTGGTGAGAAGGATGTAAAGAGGCTATAGAGAGATACAATGCATGTTGGGTTGGTGGGAAGAACATGACAGATGAAATATAATGTGGCGTAAGTATGAAGTTATCCATTTTTGTAGGAAAATAAATAAAGCAGAAATTTTTGCTTGGCGAGAGACTGAGAAATGTTTGTATTCAGAGGAACCTGGGTGTCCTTGCACATGAATCAGAAAATTAATATGTAGGTGCAGCAAGTAGTTAGGAAGGCAATTTGTAAGTTAGTTTTTGTTGCAAAGGCATTGAAGTATAAGAGTAAGGAAGTTTTACTCTAATTATACAGGGTGTTGGTGAGGCCACACCTGGAGGACTGCTTGCAGCTTTGGTCTACTTACCTAATGAAAGATATACTTGCCATAAAGGGAGGGCAACAACGTGTCACCAGATTAGTTCCTGGGATGAGGGAATTGTCCTATGAGGAGAGATTAAGTGGACTCAGCCTAGATTACTTGAAGTTTAGAACAATGAGAAACAATCTAATTGAAACATAGATAGATTTTAAAAGACTTGACAGGGTAGATGCAGAGAAAATGTTTAGCCTGGCTAGGGAATGTAGAACAGGGTCTCGGTATAAGGGCTTGGCCATTTAGGAGAAAGATGAAGAGAGATTTCTTCAACGGTGTGAATCTTTAGAATCTACCCCAGAGAGTTGCAGATGTTCAGTAACTGAGCATATTCAATTCAGAGATTGATAGATTTTTGGGAACTAAAGGAATTAAAGGATATGGAGGTAATGCAGGAAGGTGGAGCTGATGCAGATTAGTCATGATCTTGCTGAATGGCGAAACAAGCTCAAATGACCAAATGGCCTTCTCCAGCTTCTATTTCTGATGTTCTTATTAGGGTACAAATTCCAAGAATATTGCCCAACAGTTGGGTACAAACCCAAAGGCTAAAATCATTGGGCCAAATCTTCCAGATTGTCAGTGAGCGGACGTACAATTGAAGATGCACGTCGGGACCCTGCGGAGGTCCTGACGTGTGGAACTACTTGGGAATTGCCCAGGGAATTTAAGCTTCCAATGGGCAATTCTCCTGTTCCACAGGCCCCTCCACAAAAGTCTCCAACTCTGAATTAGAGTCAGAGACTTCAGACATTTCCGCAGTACTTACCCAAATAGTTACGCAGGAAATGTTAGACAAATTAAAATCTAGTCTAACATTTGGATAGCTATACAACTGATCATCCAATCACCAAACCCTCCATTACCCAATTCCCCCACACCCCAACTACCCATTCATTCAGTCAACCACTTTCAAAGATTGGACCTTTAAAAGGGGAAACGCCATCTCTTCCAACTCTACTCTGCAAGTTCCCTGAGGAACGACACGCTGCGCATTTCTTTAACAGCCAGGATTGGAAGATTCCGGAAGAAATGCCTAAGTGGAGGGAATCTTCGAGAACAGTGACAATTACTCATCATAGCCGCTGCTCAGAAGATTTGGGCCATTAAGTATTACTTTGCGTTTCAGTTCAAATATTTCATTTTGATTAAACTAACAAATAGTTGCTTCAATAGGCAACCTAATAGTAATACCGCAGTGATGCACAATTAGCAATCGGTATTTTCAAATGCCATAGTTAACTACTGGAGTGTTCCAACTTATTTTACTTGAGACACAATTGGATAGCATATCACCTAAATGGTCAAAAAGGTGATGGCCTAGATTTCAGGGTCACAGGCGAGATACCAGCGCTTTCTGCTGACCTTGAAGAAAACTGCCCACAAATATCTAGTAATCTCTGATGTGTAATTCCCCTTTCCTGACATTAGAAATTTAAAGTACAGACCACCCATTTAGGGAACCTGGAGGGGAAGGAATCCATGAACAAGAAGCACTAGATTTAATAAAAGTTGTGTATCAAAAATTACATCAATTATTCTTCATTTCATTCTGCCAAAACAGTAAAAAGATGTGAAAGAGCTACATACCGTTCCAGAAAGAATGTCATGAGGGCAGCAACCAAGAAGGTGACTCTTGCAAACTCTATCATCTGAGAATTTCACACGTTGTCGTGTTGCATCTCCTGAAAGAAGGCAGTTTAAAGCTGATGAGCTCAAAATTGAACAGAAGTATTTTTGAATAAATGGACTCATCACCAGGCTGCTTTACAGCCAACTTACTGTACTAATGCCTTCTTGTTCTTAATAATGTGACTACCTCTTCATCTTTACTGCAGAATAGGAACATTCTTCGCACAACATACACAGAATTCATTAGGCAACACCTTGCGAATGCATTCTTCTTAAATCTTGGGCCTCTGGAATGTTGTACTTTGATCAGACTACATAAAAAATGCCATAATGGCATGCATTTTTAAATTGCAAAAACATGCCTAAAACAGGTTATAAGCACTTTAATTGAATGACAGGTACAGTTTGCTTTATTGACACCACATTGTAACGTCCAACACTTTCAGAAAAAGAACTCAGGTTAGGATTTTTATACACACTGTGAGCATCCATAAGGTACCACCCAGCATCTTCAACCTTTGCGCCTCATCTGCAGAGATTCTTACTTGCTGGAAAAAATTTAAAGGGGGAAGGTTTTCTGGGCCACACCTGTAGTAAGGTAGTTACAGGAATGATACAAAGAATAAAGGTAAAATGTAACTGTTATGTGACAATTTAATGCCATTTTGTGTATATGATAAATGTGTAATATTCAAATATCATTCCTTCAGACTTGCAAGTATCCCAATACTACTGTAGTGTTTCCCACTGTATGCAGTTTATATTTAGTCTATGCTGTTTATATTAATTACTTCTGAAAAGCAAACACTTTTTTGATATTCATAACAGCTTTAAAAATTATTCATGACTCACGGCTCGATGAACATGAGGCTTTTCTGCAACTCCCTTGCAGATTGATGTAGGCAGGCAAAGATACATTGAACCTTTATAAATAAAACAAGGGGCCACAATTGTTCAGTTTGTATGAATAGAGATATGGGAAGCAAATTTCAAATGCAACTAAATAAAACATAACTGAGCTTCCTGCAAGAAAACTGAAGTTAGGTGCAAACCATAAGTTTGCACAAAATCAAAAACCTAAAAAAGGAACACACAGGTAACAGCTAGTGACTTTTCAGTTTAGAACAGGAAACAGGACAAAAAAAAACAAGTATTTGACATTACTGCTTTCCTTTCTCCTACAGGTAAGAAAACACTAAGTGTATTTTAAAAACTTCTTTTTAATAAACTGTTTCAAAAAGAGCTGCATTCTCATTCACAACCCTGAGGTTCAAAACCTACCAAGGACCATCCCACCCGATATGAATCGTTGAATGAACCTTGTTCTTTTTAGAAGTTCTAAGCTTTAAAATTAATCGTCAAGTTTAGCTACTCTAAACATTCTTTAAAAAAAACTCAACATTTTCCAACAAACAAAATATATTTGATCTATGTAATGTAATGTACGAAAGTAGTGAAAATAAATCAACAGTACCCAAGTGTGCCATCACTGAGAAAATATTAGTGCTAAAATAGGTCTGCTGATATCGGGGGGGGGGGGGGGCAGAAAAACAATGTGAATTTTTTTGGAAAGGAGTTTCTCCAAACATAAAATGAAATTTGTAGTGTTCACTTTTAACTTTAAAAGGACACAATTGTTTTTGAAAGTTTTCGCTCATGAAGTCTATCAAAAAGCAATCACCTTTTTGATTCACCAAAGTCGCAACAAATATACAACCTTCAAAAGGTAACTTTTTCCAAACAATTGTTACAATTGTTAAGGAATATTGGAGTAACTCCTTCCTCTTCATGAGAATGCTGTACACAAACCATGCGCTATATATGTCCTGCATTGCTTCAAGTTTCAGATTTTTAAAAAAAACTTTGCTTGTGTAACATCTACAAGTGTGGGAGCAAGATAGGAAGATTACACAAATAAACTTTCCCACACTTCACAATTTTGCAAATGCTGAAATTATGCAACTTAGGTTAATGGCATAATACATTCATCTACAACTCAAGAAAATGGAAGCACAGTCTTTCACAGACCTAAAAGTAACGCTTTCAAATTAAAGGTGAATGCCTACTACCGATGCATACACTACAGTATTGAGCCAATAACATTCAATATGAACAGCTTTCATAGAATTTTTTTTCCACCTCCAAATTTATAGCAGTGCTTTCTTGGGCAATTACATTACTTCACCATCTCTCAACTTATACATTTCAATGATTAGGAATCAAAAAGGGAAGCATGTTGCAGAGTTGCTGGATACATCTACCAAACACACAGACACCACAAAATACAAAAGAATCCCTCTTTTGTTACACCAATTTTATGAAAATTGTACTGCAACACTATCACAATCTATTTAAAATCCTTGGCAGAAAGAAATAAACGGATTCAAGTTTCTCTTCAACTGATGTAAATGTGAAGTACAAGTCATGATGGTGTTAGGTACAATATTATTAATTTGTATTCCTCAGCAGATTTTTGGGGGGATTGTTTCCAACAGCAAGTCCACCCATTATAACAAGGAACTAAAATAGCTGCTGTGTATTACTCAACTTTTCCTCTTTCAGCAACACTCCATGTTTGGAACAACTTTAGACTTTATTTAAGCATATGTTATATTTAACTTTAGTCTCTAGTTGAACCTGATGGTCATTCTCCAAAAGAGTGCCCCAGTATTAGTGAAGAGACAGGGCAGTATTTGAGGCCTACAATATTCCATGTGGCCTGGCCTGGATCAGCCTCCCTTCACACAGTGTGAACCACACCTTGGGTACTGTTGCATTTTCTTTTCTCTCGTGCTCACGGCGAACGAGCGGCTTTGTTACCGAAACTGATTTTAAAACGAAAATTCGCTCTGGGAAAAGAAAACAAAAAACGGCAGCTCCGAAAATACCAAATAAGACGCACTTACCGTCCCTGGAGGTGCCCATTAACTGGTCCAACATCGCTCTCATTTGAGCCTGAGCAGACATTGTCTTTTTTATTGTCTTTTACGATCTCAGTTTGTGTTTTGTGATAATTTTAAAACAATATATGTTATATGGATAAATGACGGGAACACTTCAGCAGAACCCTGAGGCCTAACTCGGCGCTCTCCCTCGGTAACGTACCAACCTTCCGGCACCCGCAACCCGCCAGCGCGGGGGCTGTCGGGAAGTGTAGTCCCTGCCCATTGCTTAGCCTGCTGTGGATAAGGGGGGTGGACTACAATAGCCAGAGAGCACTGCGCCCAGCGCGGGGCAGGCCGGGAGGTGGAGTCCCTGCCCAATGGTTATCCCGCAGTGTACAGGGGATGGACTACAATAGCCAGAGAGCACTGCGCCTAGCGCGGTGCAGGCCTGGAGGTGGAATCCCTGCCCAATGGATGTCCCGTAGTGGTTAGGGGAAATTGACTACAATACCTAGAGAGCACTGCGAACCTAGTCCACATGCGCAGTGCAGTGAGGTAAACATCGACAAGACGCTGGGCGGTTGTCTCTCAGGCCGAGAGGGGGTTGCGGCTCTGTCTCTGTGGATGGGTTTAGAGCGGCTGCTTCACCGTAAGAATCTCATTCCGCGATGTTTGTTTATTATGAACTAGAGTAGTTGTTGTTCACACTGTTGTTTAAACTAGTTATTCATATTGTATCATCTTTGTTTCCATGGGGGCGGGCTTCCTGCCTTTGTTTTTTTTTGCTGACACACTGTAATTATGTTT
This sequence comes from Carcharodon carcharias, assembly GCF_017639515.1. Lineage (NCBI taxonomy): Eukaryota > Metazoa > Chordata > Chondrichthyes > Lamniformes > Lamnidae > Carcharodon > Carcharodon carcharias. The sequence goes on along the minus strand of NC_054481.1, from coordinate 81,119,149 downwards.
ATTCCTGAGGCTGTCAGGGAATTCTGCCAACCTAGTCATAAGACATAATTTAGGATATTCCAGTAAAAAATAGTGTTCTGATTTTGGTGTTCTTAAATAAGATGTAAATGCTCACATAGGTCCAGGAATATGAAATAGACTTTTTATTGCAGCAAGAGAACTTGCCATATCAAATCAGGGCTATACATCATTATACATCATACACCCTCGTTCAAATTTATTTTGATTTATTCGACCCCTGTTTCTATAACACAGAGGACTGTCTTCTGGAATGCACCACTAGTGATTAACTTGATGTATGGGTTGTCTGTCAAATTGGCAAAGGCTACCAGATATGCCTGGAATGCTACAGATTTCCTCAGTAGCCTGTAGTAGTGGGGAAATGCTGTTTGTTATGCCAGTGTTCGGAAATATCTAAGTAAAACCTAAAACAAAAACAAAAATCCTGGAAAAACACAGCAGGTCTGGCAGCATCTGTGGAGAGGAGCACAATTAACATTTCGAGTCCCAACCTTCCTGGTTAATACTTGGTGAGTGGGTATCCAACGCAAAGGTACCTTCCTGATACACCTACCATCACTGATTTCGGGAAGAAGTTGGGGAAAATAGTTGGAGGTTAACCATATTCAATTGATCTCACTTAATTATGATGAGTGAGGTCATGGTGGACCTAAAAGTTGACATTAAAAAATGGCAGGTATTCTTGAGGTGGTAGGCATTACTGCCAATTTTGTTGTGTCTTATGCCCCAAATCTGTCAGTAATTCAGAGGAAAATCCAGACAAATGAATACACTGTTGCTGTACACACATAGAACACTTAATCGTGTTTTTTAGAATTTCCTTGCTCAGTTTTTCTGCTCCCCATGTAGTTCATACTGCTGGATTGGTCTCACTCTGTACTGCTGCCTAGTAATGGAAAGTTATGCTGAAGATACCTTGGAAGTCTGAGTCAGATGCTTCCCATAACACTGCCTTACTGATGATTACCAGGACATCCTACGTCTGAAGCAGTTCAGAGAGGCTAATCCCTGGTGTCAATGGACAGAATAATGAAGAAAAATTAGATAAGTGCTGACACCAAACTTGGAAGGAAATTATTGCATGAGGATTTTACTGTGATTCGACAAAATTAGAAGTGGCATAGAACACTATTGCAAGTTAAAGGACTTACAGGTTGAGAGTACAAATGGATAAAATAAATTCAGGACCCGTGTCAATACTACTTCATACAGAATGATAGGTACCTGGAATGCACCTCTGGGTAAAGGTAGTATAGGTAAAATTTCTGGAATAATTTAACAAGGCAGCTAGATATAGTGAACCATGGATTTCATTGACTAAATGGCCCCATTTGCATTTTGTGGCCAAGTTAGCCTTGTCATACATGTTGGAGATCCTGCATCGTAGACTGTATATCTGTCTCTAGATAGATAGCAACCTGTCAAAAATTAGACCCTGATATGCTTAGCATGTGGAACATTTGTGCAGAAAAGTCTTTGTCTATCACCAAATGGATTGAAATGATGGAAAGAAAGTGCATGGTCTCAATGCTTGGGATTCAGCGTGTTCTTTTGCCTCTGCAGCTACTATAATATTATTTCACTTCAAAACCGCCCCCGAGATTGCGCACAGTGCTGTAGTGCTGAATTAGGGTGATATTTTAGACCACTACAAGCCTGAATTAGCTGCAGAAATTAGTCCAGCAAATATAACCAGCGGAACGTGTCGGATGTAGGACTGGAGAAGGGTATGGATATAAAACAGTGAGGCCTTGAAGGGATTTTAACACAAAGATGAACATTTACAATTTGAGGCATTGCGGGTTTGGAAGCCAATATAAGTCAGAGAGCAAAGGAGTAATGGATGAGTGAGACTTGGGTTGAGATTTTCCAGCCCTGTTTGCCGCCAGAATCTTCAGGTGCCGCCGAAAGAAATGAACTTTGGCTGGGCTGCTGCATACCCTGTAACAGGCCCCACCATGGCAGGGCCAGAAAATCCTGGCCTTAGTACGGGCAATATGGGCAATAAAGTTTAGAATGGCTGCGGTTTATCGAGAGTGGGGAGATGATGGCATAGTGGCAATGTCACTGGACTGGTAAAGCAGAGATCCAGACTAATTACTTGGGGATATGGGGTCAAATCCACCATGGCAGCTGGTGGACTTTAAATCCAGTTAATATATCTGGAATATAAAGCAGTAATCATGACCATAAAGCTATCATCGATTGTTGTAAAAATCACTAATGTCTTTTAGGGAAGGAAATCTGCCATCCTTACCTGGGCTGGCCTATATGTGACTCCAGGCCCACAGCAATGTGATTGACTCTTAACTGCCCTCTGAAATGGCCTAGCAAATTCAAACGTATAAGGAATGGGCAACAAATGCTGGCCTTTCCAGTGATCCCATGAAAGAATAAAAAGAACCAGGAGAGCATTGGAATAGGTGATTTTGGTGGTATCAAAGGTATGGGGTTTTGTGGGTTTTGGCAGCCCTGAGGCAGAGCTAGAAGGATGACATTTTTGTGATGGAGAAAGTATGGAGTCAGAAACTCAGCTGTAAATCAAATAGGATGTCAAGGTTGTGAATACCCTAGTTCAACCTGAAAGGGAAAAGGAATCAGTGACAAGGCTGAAGAGGTTGAAGACAACAGATTCAATCTTTCAAATATTTAATTAGAGTAAATGTGGCACATACAGGACTGAAAGTTGGGCAAGTAATGTGATGACATAGAGGCAATGGAGGGTTCGGAGTGATGGTGGAAAGGTCAGGCTGGGTGTTATCAATGGCATGTGGAACCTGACAAATCTGCAGATGTCACTAAGGGACAACATGTAAGTGAGGAAGAGGAGGGATTCAAAGATAAATCCTTGGGGAATTCCAGAAGTTGTGGTGCGAGAGTGGGAAAAGAAGTCACTGCTCAAGATGTTGTGTCTGTGGTTGCTTAGGTGAGATTGAGACCAGGTGAGAGTGGTCCCACTGAGCTGGACAATGGCCAAGAGGATTGGAGGAAGACGGTGTGGCTGATCATGTCAAAGGTTGAGAAGCACAAGGAGGGATAGTACAATCGCAAATTAGACTTAGAGGATGTCATATGTGGCTTGGATTAGAGATGTTTCAGTGCTGTAGCAGAGATGGAAACTCAAATTGTGAGATTTAAACATGGTCTTGTGGGGAAGATGGACATGGAGAATGTCTGGAGAAGCACAATGGCTATCTATAAGTTTATTCCAGGGGTAGTCGAGCCTGGACAATGACAGAAAGACGGAGCAGTAACAAGTGAGTTTGGGTAAGGATGGCCATGGGGTGGGGAGTTGGGGGGGTGGGGAGTGGAGGGTGGGGGGGGGGGGGGGGGGCGCAGCGGGTGGTGGGTGGGGGGGGGTGCTCATAATGTCCAAGTGGAAATAAGTGGAAGGTGGCATGACTGAGAGGGAAACAAGAGCAAACAGCCCCAGAGAGGTCAAAAGAAGATAAAATTCTGTCATCCTTTGGACAGGCGTGGACTGAACAGCAGGTGAGTGGGCACGCCTTATGGAGAAATTCAGCATTCAGCCAGTCATCAATTTTCCCTTCCCAAAAGGCATATTGAGTCTGTCAACATATAGTATGACTGCCTAGCTTTTTGCAGAGTATTGCTGTGTCAATTATTTTTTGTAATAAGATATTTTAATTTGTTTTAACTGTGACATCAAACTTGCTGATCGCTGCTTTCTACCTTCAATATAATTTCCCTTTGTTTCTTCTGCTGCCACTTCATTATCTGTGGTTACTTTGGGATTGCTGTTTATATCCAACAGAAGCCCTTTGTTATGGAGAACACAAGGATGTGGAAATAGAAGGGACCAGTTTCAGCTGTTTGGATATTCTTTTACTAAATATTCACAATAGCAAAAAGCTTTGTATACTGTGTAATTTAAATTATGTCTTTAACCTTACAGGAAGAATAAAGGACGAGTCAAGAGGAACTGCTCAAAGAAGAAAAATGGTGTATTTTGAATAAGTAACTCATATCTGCATTGTGATGTAGACTAGGAATATGACAGAAAACAAAGATTTAGAGGGAGAGATACATCCTCTGAAAAATGATGAAGTCAGAAACCAAGAAACAAATGAAGTTTCTAACAGACGCAAAGAAACCAAGATCAGGAAACTTACAAAATTTGGTCAGCTTTCCCGTTGGAGAACTGCTGCCTTCTTCTTGGTTTTATTTGTATGTCTAATTGTGGTATTTGCATTTTCCTTCATAATACCTTGTCCAGTGAGGCCTGTGTCACAAAGGGCATGGAACAGAACATTTGAAAATGCAGGTAAGGTGTAATGGTGTTCCTTATAATGCATGGGTTTTGGATAATTCAGTGGGCAGAATTTTACCGTCGGCGATTTGGGAGTGGGGCCCGCTCGCCAAGGGGAAAATGGCGCAGGATGACGTTGGGAGGAACCCCCATCCTGGTCCATTTAAATATTGAGGAAGGCGGGCGGACAGCGAAATCAGCTGTCCACCTGCCGACCTGTCAATGACCAATAAAGGCTATTGACAGGATAATTATGCTTGTTAAATGCCCTGCCCACACAACCTTAAGGCTGGTGGGCAGGCCAGGAGCCCCAGCAGGCTTCTGATAATATATGAAACCTCATCCACTGGCGGGATGAGGTTTCATGTCCGTTTTTAAAAACTTCAATAAAGTTTATGTGCTTCTTATTAACATGTCCCATCTCGTGTGACATTGTCACATGAGGGGGACATGTTAATAATTTTAATATTTTTCCATTTTTAAAGATTTTTATACTGTCAGTAATCTCCCTGAGATAGCATTTAGTCTGAGGGAGATGTGCAGTCTTTCGTGTGCATGCGCAAGAGAGTGCACTTTGATAGATGGGGAATCACCCCCCACCCCCCCCCAGAAAGCGCACAGCATTTCCCGTTGGGCAGGCCTTAATTGGCCCGCCCACTTAAAATGGCAGCGGGCCCCATTATGGTGGCAGAGTTCGGCTGCCCGCCCGCCGCCGAGCCAGTGGGACCCACCCACCCATCAAGGTAAAAATTCTGGCGAATGAAAAGAAGCAGAATGATGTGAGCAACCTAAATTTAATGACTGTTTTTTGATGAAAAATCTTTGTTTTGCCCTTATTTCAGTATAAATTTTAATTGTTAGCTTCATAGGCAAAGCCATTATTTCCCGTGTAATTTAAAGTTGTACGGGAAACATTTTAGCTAAATTTTACTGGAGTTCTTGATACATTTGATAATTGAATAGGTATAAAGAATTTACATTAAAATGATAAGCAGAAGTAATTATATTTGAAGCATGATGTTAATGTACTGATATGTTTGTGCTATTTGTATTGTTACAGTGAGTTACCCTTTTTTCACACTGTGGGATGTGAACAGAGACAAAGTTACAGATGTGATATTTGCATTTAAGTATTCCAACAACACTAACATTAATGGATCATGTGTAGCTGAGGGTAAGGGATTGTTATAATTATGTAGAACATTTTGTTCCATTTGTATTACGATGGTGCTCAGGCTTCTGAATCTCATAAAACTTACTGTTAAATTTATGCCTTCATATTACAATTTTTTGGATCATGATGTACAAAGCTCTGTAGATTTAACTTATGGAGGTGTCTTAATCATGTATCTCTGGAGAGACAGTCCTTGAACTTTATTGGTTGTGACTTCAATCCTATTCTCTTTCTGTGATACTGTTACCACTAACAGGCCTAGTTTGCCACTATTCAGTTTGAAAGAAGCAAAACCAGTGTTCACAGTTTGCAAATATGATATTACATTATTATTTCAATGTACGCAGTCCACAGTATTGAAGGGAAGAGAAAATTTTAAAATAAGCAAGGCACTTTATCACCCTGTTTTCTGTAAAATGCATCCCTGCGTATTCTTATAAAAGCGCCAGCCTATTGCTAAGTAACTTACAATCTCTGAAAACAAATTTTCATTTTCCTGTTGCAAATTTTCCTCAGCAATTTCTCCCCAACTGAGTGTATTTAACAAATTGAAAAAAATTCATGGCAGTGAAAGTTAAATGACAGACTAAGCAATAAGACCAACTGCATCCAGACAAAGAAAAACATTATTGTGAAGACTTGTGATTCTGCAGCTTTTTATGGTATGTTCAGACTTGTATGTCTAAAGAAAAAAACAATGAAAATGCAGATGAGTTGCTGGTGTAATCTAAGGGAAACAGGTCCCAATATCATTGAATATTTTTTCATATTTGTTTTCACAAAACTTTGCGCCTGATTTCTGTTCAATCACAATGCTGATCTTGCAGAGCTGGCCTCGAGCTGCAGAGAAGTAATGTAATATTTTATACACACTAAAATGTTTATCTGTACGTTAATTTATTTTGCTTTTTTTTTAGGCTTTTCTCCTCTTTGTGCCTATGTGGCTGCTCTATCAGGGACCAATGGGAGTCTCCTGTGGCAGAGAGCTTTGGCAGAGAATGTTCAGCATGTGCAATGTGGAATTGAAAATCTAAGTGGTACAAAGTCTTCGGGATGCCTAGTTATTGGAACTCCTCATCTTACTGCAATCAGCTCTTCTGGTATGTATTTCAAAGTAAATCTACCTTTTGGTAGATTTGGTATTGTTCTCCTAAAGGCTTTATCTACTTAATTATTTTAGTTATAGGAAAAGACAGAACCAGTTATTTAAATCGATTAGTTAAATTGAGAAAATTTCTGTCAGTAAGAATAACGTACACACTTTTTAAAATCAAATATTAGATAAAGAAGGTTACACAGTGAGGGCAATACTTTATCCAAGATGGTTATGAAGGAGGCAGATAGATAGGGGATGAGGAGAGAGGAGGGAGGAACATGGGGAGACGAGAGGAGGAAAAGTGAGAGAGAAATGGACATTAGATAGTGGACGCCAGAGATGTGGGGGTGCGGGTGAGAGACAAGGAGAAGAGGAAGGGAGATAGAAATGAGGGGGAATGGGGAGGGAGGTTAATAGGGAGAGGAAAATGGAGCATGGCAAACTTCCAGCTAGAGGAGGAAATACAGTGCGTTCCCTTCCCTTCCTCAAGCCCAGAGATTTTCTTCTAGAGGGTAGCAGTGTTTATGAGGAACTAGCCTACCTTCCTCCCACCCAGGAACCATTTCTCTGCTTACTGAGTAGAGAATGCTTGCATGCAAGCTTCCTCTAACCAAGACTTGATTTTCTGTGCAGTCATGAGGGCAAGCATTACCTTTACCGATTCCTGGCTAAGATGTTCTGGGAGAAATCATGGTAAAGTTAAATTCACAGAACAGCAAAACTGAGAATCTGGTAACATTGTGTTTATGTTATGGACTAATGATCCAGAGGCCTGGACTAATGATCTTGAAACATGAGTTCAAATCCCACCAAGGCAGCTGGGGAATTCAAATTTAACTAATTTTTAAAAACCTGAAATACAATGCTAATATCAGTAATAGTGACCATAAAATTACTAGATTGTTGTGGAAAACCCCATCTGATTCACTAATGTCCTTGAAGTAAGGAAATCTACTATCCTTACCCACAGCAATGTGGTCGACTCTCACCTGCCCCCGAAATGGCCTAGCAAGCAACTCAGTTATATTTGAGAATGTGGCTCACCCCACCTTTTTGGGGCAATTAATGATGGGCAATGAATGCTGGAATTGCCAGTGACATCCACAGGCCATGAATGAATAAAAAATATTGCTGATTAGGATTCAGACCAAGTATTTGAGACAGCATTTTTTTTTGCCAATGGAAGTTAGGTTAGAAAATCTAGTGAACATTTGCAATAACAGAATTGGGGATGTTTCTACTCATGAGCTGAACCTGCTGAAAATGTAGCCAGCAGAGAATGAGTAATTGGTTTGATTCACAGACTCACTGACAAACACCTTAAGAGCCAATGAGCTGTTTTACTTAGAATATAAGAGAAAACAGATAGTTGGACTGTCAGTGAGATTTTAAAGATAAGGGCTGTGATGTGTCTGGGTCCAGAGTTGGAAGTTATAATGCAGGACATTGTAGCTTAGGTACAAAAGTAAGGCAAAAACAAGTCAGTCAGTCAATTAAAGGGACAGTGTGTGTGGTTTATTAGCTTCAGATTTATTAGTAAATGAGAGTGACTGAAGAAAGTGTGATTTTCTTTGACTGTCATTTGTCAATGAAAGCAGCTTAATGATTTGCATCAGGTCTTGTCCCACTGAAATGTTTCTCAATTTGTCTCCTGAAACAAGTACTCATGACTGAAAGATGCTATAGTGGATTGAGATCACAAGTGCATCCAATTGTTACACCTCCAGGATTTTTTTTTTATTCATTCACAGGATGTGGGCATTGCTGGCTAGGCCAGGATTTATTGCCTATCCCTAATTGCCTTTGAGAAGGTGGTGGTGAGTTGCCTTCTTGAATCGTTGCAGTCCATGTGGTGTAGGTACACCTACTATGCTTTTAGGGAGGGAGTTCCAGGATTTTGATCTAGCGACATTGAAGAAACGGTGATATATTTCCAAGTCAGAATGGTGTGTGGCCAGGAGGGGAACATCCAAGTGTTCCCATCTATCTGCTGCCCTTGTCCTTCTCGATGGTAGCAGTTGTGAGTTTGGAAGGTGCTGTCAAAAGCAGCTTGGTGAGTCCCTTCAATGTATCTTGTGGATGGTACACACTGCTGCCATTGTGCATCGGTGGTAGAGGGAGTGAATGTTTGTGGATGGGGTGTCAATCAAGCAGACTGCTTTGTCCTGGATGGTGTTAAGTTTCCTGAGTGTTGTTGGAGCTGCACTCATCCAGACAAGTGTAGAATATTTCATCAGATTCCTGACTTGTGCCTTATAGATGGTGGACAGGCTTTGGGGAGTCAGGAGGTGAGTTACTCACTGCAGAATTCCTAGCCTCTGATTTGCTCTTGTAGTCAGTGTTTATATGGCTAGTCCAGTTCAGTTTCTGGTCAATGGTAACCCCCCCCCCCCCCCCGGATGTTGATAATGAGGGATTCAACAATGGTAAAGCCATTGAAAGTCATGGGGAGATCATTAGATTCTCTCTTGTTGGAGATGGTCATTGCTTGGCACTTGTGTGGCATGAATGTTACTTACCACTTGTCAGCCCAAACCTGGACATTGTCCTGGTCTTGCTGCATTTGGACATGAACTGCTTCAGTATCTGAGGAGTCGCGAGTGGTGCTGAACATTGTGCAATCATCAGCAAACATCCTCATTTCTGACTTTATGATGGAAGGAAGGTCATTGATGAAGCAGCTGAAGATGGTTGAGCCTAGGAGACTATCCTGAGGACCCCCTGCAGTGATATCCAGGAATTAAGATGATAGGCCTTGAACAACCACAACCATCTTCCTTTTGTGCTAAGTATGACTCTATGAAGCGGAGGGTTTTCCCCCTAATTTCCGTTGACTCCAGTTTTGCTCGGGCACCTTGATGCTAAATGTGAAGTGAATCAAATTGGCCACCTGCAATGTGGAAAATTTCCCAGGTATGTCATCGTCACAAAAAGCAGGACAAATCTAATCCTACCAATTACCACCCCATCATTCTACTCTCAATCATCAGCAAAGCGATAGAAAATGTTGACAGTACTGTGATGTGGCACTTTTTCACCAGTAACCCATTCACTGATGCTCAGTTTGGATTCCGCCAGGGCCAATCAGCTCCTGACCTCATTACATCTTTGGCTTAAATGTGGACAAAAGAGCTGAAGTCCAAAAGTGAGGCAGGAGTGACTGCCCTTGACCAGCCATTTAAATACTGTGGCAACAAGAGCAGATCAGAGGCTGGGAATTCTGCAGAGAGTAACTCACCTCTGGACTCCCCAAAGCCTGCCCATCATCTACAAGGCACAAGTCAGGAATGTGATGAAATACTCTCCACTTGCTTGAATGAGCGCAGTTCCAACAGCACTCAAGGAGCTCAACACCATCCAGAACAAAGCAGCCCATTTGATTGGCACCCCTATCCACCACCTTAAACATTCACTCCCACCACCACCAACACACAGTGGCAGCAGTGTGTACCATCTACAAGATATACTGCAGCAACTCACCAAGGCTCCTTCGGCAGCACCTTCCAAACCTGTGACCTCTACCATCTAGAAGGACAAAGGCAGGTAATGGTGTTCCCATGCATCTGCTGCAAGTTCCCCTCCAAACCATACACCACCCTGACTTGGAACAAAATATCTCTGTTCCTTCACTGTCGCTGAATCAAAATCCTGGAACTCCCTCCCTAATAACACTGGACTGAAGCAGTTCAAGAAGGCAGCTCACCACCACCACCTCAAGGTCAATTAGGGATGGGCAATAAATGCTGGTCTAGCCAGTGACACCCACATCCCATGAATGAATATTAAAAAAAGTTCTTTCCCTATCTTCCTATCCTCATGATGAAGACACGATAAAGAGTAAGAAGTTCTCCAAATGACCTGGTCAACAACCCTTCATTAACAAACACTTCAAAATAAATCAACATGGACTGGTCGTTAGTCTCATTTTCATTCATGGAAATTTTGCTATTTGAAAATCCCTTCAAACGAACTCACTATGAAGCATCATACAAAGTTTCAAAGAAGTTGCGTGTGAATATGTTAAATATGTATAATGGTAAACGACCACAGGAGTTTTTTTTAACATTTTACATGTTTATGGTGTGTATATATCAAGCACCATTTTACTGATTTGCTTCTCTTTTATTGCCCTCCTTTTAATGCCTTGTAACCAGAATATAAAATATAGAAGTTTTTGACAGGGAAACTAGAAAAGAGTGGATAACGCAGAAATGTGAAGTTTTCAAAGTATCAATGGCTGGCGATATTCTTTCGAAAAATGCCATGAAGTTAAATGTGCTGCTTGATTTTTGTGGACATTTAAAGTGTCTCTTGTGTTTTATTTTAGGAGAAACATTGTGGACATTCAACACTAGTTTTGCTGTTGACCTTTCTGTGATTGGTCCTGCATTGATACTTCCAGATCTGGATGGTGATGATGTTGGAGATTTTTTGATCTTTTTTACACCTATTAATCAGGTATGGAAAAGAGACTCAGCCATTGACTGGTTGAGGTTGTGAAATGCAAATTTGTCATGATAAATTTAACGTGATTGAGATAAGAGTATTTTTGTCTTTTTGTAACTTAGAGCATGTTGCATATCTGCAGGACTATGGGGAAAGAGTAGAGAGTAGGACTAATTGGATAGCTCTTTGAAAAATCAGCACAGACACAATGGGCCAAATGATTCTATATTGTCACTCTTCAGAAATCCTAAATGCATAGGACTGGCAGTATATTGGGCCCTGGAGTTTCCACCTGATTGTGTTGGTCTTTACAACATTACTCATTATCAGTGTAACCAGTGCAAAAAATCATGGAATTTAAGGGCAAACATTTTAGAAGTAGAAAAATCTCCCAAAATGAGCCATACTTTCTCCCCACCCACCAAAATGAATGAATGACCGCTGGCAGTTTACACTAATGCTGGTTATTTGCAGGTCTCAGAGGAGGCTCTAAAAAGTAAGCTGAAATCTTTGGGTGCAAGAACACTAATAGGTATGCTTTCAAAGGTTTTGAATTTTTTTTCCCCAAATTTACTAAGTAACTCACTACTGTTCCCCAAACTATCTAGGAAATAGTTCTGAAATAAAAACAGAAAATGCTGGAAAACTTGTGTCTGGTAGCATCTGTAGAGATAGTTAATGTTTCAAGCCCATATGACTCTTCTTCAGAGCTCTGTAAAGATACCACTCTTGTCAAGGATTTTTTCAAAGCAAAATGATTTTTAAAATATTATGTTTTTTAAAATGCTGCCTGATTGGGTTGGTTCATAGCAGATTTTGCGTTCCGTGATCTGCAATTGGATTTGAGGGGAAAAAAATACTTCTCATAATGGACACAACTTCCAGTGACATTGCCAACTGGAACCAGAATAAAAATACCGCCCCCCCGCCCCCCAAGCCGCCCCCCTCCACCACCAACTCTAAGTGAATAAGTACTACACTATAATAAAAGCAAAAAATGCTGGAAAAACTCAACAGGTCTGATGGCATCTGTGGAGTGAGAAACCGAGTTAATGTTTCGAGTCCGTGTGACTCTTCTTCAGAGCTAAAGAGAAGAAGAAATTTTGTACTGTTAAAGGAGGCTGGAGCAGGTGAAGCTGGATAGGAGGTCAGCGATAGGTGGGGGCTAAGGAGAGATGGACAAAAAGAGAAAGTAAGTGTTAATGGTACTGGTAAGGGCTAAAGAAGGTGCTGACAGTGGCAGAAAGGTAAGAAAGCAGAACAAGAGTTTAGCACTCTGTGAAAGAACAACATGAAACAAGCAACATGGCCCTTATGGGGCTGGACTGGGGGAGAGGGAGCAGTGGTTGGGGAAAAAAGATAGAAAAAGGGATAAGGGGATAAAAAGGGGGATAAAACAAGTACTACACTGTGTTGTGGTAAACTGTAGAGCTTGTTCTCTGTAAGGAGAGATTAAAAAATCTCAGATGATTCACTTGATAATTCCTAACTACTTAAGAAAGCCTAATTTTAGGCATTACTGGGAGAGGAAAAGCCCGGGAAGAAGTCATTTGGTTCCCTGTTGGCTGTTGAATAAAGAGTGGTTTGATGTGGAGAACCTAAAAAAACAAACTCATTACACTTGAGCCACAAAATTAATTGGTGGAGAGCGGGCAGCAGAACTTTAATCACATGCTGCAATCATTTACTACACGAAACCGACCAGGAACTGCCTTCAATATTTTTGAGGTGGAGGAGGGGAGTGGGGAGGAGTGTGAGTGGGGCGAGCACAGCCTTCATGCATGCGTACTAGTGAGCACTTCATAATCTCCCTGAGGCGCAGAGCTGCCTCAGGGAGATGAAGAGATATGAAAAGAAAGATAAAGGAAATAAAAATAGAATGAAACGTGTCCAGTCATGTGACTCTATCTCATGAGCAGGGACATGTTATTAAAGAAAGATTAAAGTTTTTATTTTATTTTTATTCGCTTTTGGATGAGGTTTCTAAAATGGTGCAAAGACCATTTGGCCTTTTTGCAGAAAATTACTTATAATTAACTTTTTAATGGCCTTAATAGGCCTTTTAATTGTTGATGGGCGCGCTGCCGACTTCGGCATGTGCCCACCAACCGAAATATTGTGCCAGTGCGCGATATATGTCAGGGCATCATCGCACGTTATTTGACGCTTGGTCAGGTTGGGCGCGCGCCGGCCCAACGAGCTAAAAGTTTTACCCATAGGATATATTACAGAAACAGGCCTTCAGCCCAATTTGTCAATGCCTATGCTTCACTTGTACCTCCTCCCATTTTTCTCATCGAAATCAACCATTGTAATCATCTATAATAAAAACACAAAATGCTGGAAAAACTCAGCAGGTCTGACAGCATCTGTAGAGAGAGAAACAGAGTTAACATTTAGAATCCATGTGACTCTTCTTCAGAGCTGAAGGACTTGAAATGTTAACTCTGTTTCTCTCTCCATAGATGCTGTCACACTTGCTGACTTTTTCCAGCATTTTCTGTTTTCATTTCCGATCTCCAGCATCTGCAGTATTTTGCTTTTATCATTGTAATCATCCCTTCCCCCTGATATGCTTGTCTAATTTCTCTTTAAATGCATCTATACTATTCACTTCAATCACTATCTGTGGTACCAAGTTCCACATTCTCACCACTCTTTGGGTGAAGAAGTTTCTTCTGAATTCCCAATTGGATTTTTTAATTACTATTTTATATTGATGAACTCCAGTTATGGTCTTCCCCACAAGAGGAAACATTCCCTCTGTATCCTCTCTAATTTTAAAGACCTCGTTTAACCCACCCCTCAGCCTTCTTTATTTCAAGAGAAAAGACCCAGCCTATCAATTCATTCCTGATATATATACGTAGGCATTTCTGATATTATCCTTGTAAAACTCTATATTCTCTCCAGTGCCTTTATCATAGAATCACAGAATTGTAACGATGCAGAATAGGCCATTTAGCCCATCGAGTCTGCACTGGCTCTCCGAAAGAACATTATGACTCAGTGCTATTCTCCTGCCTTTACCCAGTAATCCTGCACATTGTTTCTATTTAAGTAATCACCTAATGCCCTCATGAATGCCTCAATTGAACATGCCTCCACCACATTTATAGGCAGTGCATTCCAGACCCAAACCACTCGCTGTGTGAAAAAGTTTTTTCTCACATCTTTTGCCAATCATTTTAAAACTGTGTCCTCTCATTGTCAATCCTTTTATGAGTAGGAAAAGTTTCTCCCTATCTACTCTGTCTAGCCCCCTCAATTTTTCAAATACCTCTATCAAATCTCCTTGGAGAGAAGGTTAAGAGGAGAACAGGCCCAACTTCTCCAATCTATCTTCATAACTGAAGTTTCTCATCCCTGGAACCTTTTTTGTAAACCTCTTCTGCACTCTCTTCAAAATATTCACATCCTTTCTAAAGTGTGTGCCCAGAACTGTATACACAACTCCAGCTGAGGTCTAAGTAGTGTCCTATAAAAGTTCAACATAACCTCCTTTCTCTTGTACTCTATGTCCCTATTAATAAAGCCTAGGATGCAGTATGCTTAATTAACTGGTCTCTCCACCTATCCTGCCAACTTTCATAACTTATGTACTTATACACCTAGGTCCCTCTACTCGCACATCCTTTAAAGTTGCACCCCTTATTTTATATTAGCTGTCCATGTTCTTCCTACCAAAATGAATCACCTCACACTTCTCTGCATTGAACTTCATCTGCCACCTGTTTGCCCACTCCACCAACTTGTGCATGTCTTTGAAGTTCCACACTGTCATTCTCAGTTTAAATATTTTCAAGTTTGATATCATTCACAAACTTTGAAATTGTTGCCTTCACACCAAGATCTAGATCATTTATATATATATCAGGAAAAGCAAGGGTCCCAATACTGACCCCTGGGGCACTCCACTACAAACCTTCCTCCAGCCTGAAAAATATCCATTGACCATTACTCATGGGTTTCCTATTACTCAGCCAATTTTGTATCCATGTTGCTACTGTCCCTTTTATTTCATAAGCTATCATTTTGCTCACAAGTCTGTTGTGCACTGTATCAAATGCCTTTTGGAATGTATATCACATCAACAGTGTTACCCTCTTAGCCTTCTCAGTTACCTCTTCAAAAAATTCCAGCAAGTAAGTTGAACACGATTTTCCCTTAAGAAACCTATGTTGGCTCTTCCTAATCAACCCAGATTTTTCCATGTGACTATTAATTCTATCCTGAATAATTGTTTCTAGAAGTTCCCCACCACCAACGTTAAACCGACTGATCTGTAATTGCTGGGTTTATCCTTACAACCTTCTTTGAATGCGGGCGTAATGTTTACAATTTTCCAGCCCTCTGGCACCTCCCCTGAGCCTAGGGAAGACTGAAAGATTATTGCCAATGTCCAGGCAATTTCAACTCTCACTTCCTTTAATATCCTTGGATGCATCTCACCCGGTCCTGATGCCTTGCCAACTTTGTAAGTACCAACAGTTTATTCAATATCTCCTTTTTGAACCCTTCTAGTGACAAAGAGTTTCCTCCTCTGTCACCATGGCCTGGATAGCATCTGCTTCCTTGGCAAAGACAGATGCAAAGTATTCAATTAACACCTTGCTTCCATGTGTAAATCCCCTTTCTGGTCCCTAATCAGCCCTACTCCTTCTCTTACGACCTTTTTACTATTTATGTGCCTATGGAGCAGGCAGATGGGATCTTGGTTTAACATCTCATCCAGAAGATGGCAAGTCCGATAGTGCAGCAGTCCCCCAGTGCTGCACTGGGGTGTCAGCCTGGGACTCGAACTGGGAACCTTGTGACTCAGAGGTCTGAGTGTTCTCAACTGAGACACAGCTGACAGTTCCAGTAATGGTCATCAGGTAAGTATTAGAAGTGGGAAGTCTGGCATTTTTTTCTCCCTCCCTGGTCCAGGCCAAGGGATTGTAAACTGAGCCTCATTGCTCCCATTTATCACCCTTGCTTAGATTGGCTAATTGAACACAAAACCAAGAGTCAAACTTGGGCTTTTTAAAAATTCATTCATGGGCTATGGGTGTCACAGGCGAGGCCAGCATTTATTGCCCATCCCTATTTGCCCTTGAGAAGGTGGTGGTGAGCTGCCTTCTTGAACCACTGCAGTCCCTGTGGTGTAGGTACACCCACAGTGCTGTTAGGGAATAAGTTCCAGGATTTTGACCCAGTGACAGTGAAGGAACAGTGATATATTTCCAAGTCAGGGTGGTGAATGGCTTGGAGGGGAACTTCCAGGTGGTAGTGTTCCCATTCATCTGCTGCGCTTGTCCTTCTAGATAGTAGTGGTCACGGGTTTGGAAGGTGCTGTCTAAGGAGGCTTGGTAAGTTTCTGCAGTGCACCTTGTAGATGGTACACACTGCTGCTACTGTGTGTCGGTGGTGGAGGGAGTGAATGTTTTTGGATGTGGTGCCAATCAAATGGGCTGCCTTGTTCTGCATGACATCAAGCACTTGAGTGTTGTGGGAGCTGGCCTCATCCAGGTAAGTGGAGAGTATTCCATCAGAATCCAGACTTGTACCTTGTAGATGGTGGACAGGCTTTAGGGTGTCAGGAGGTGAGTTATGCGCCACAGGATTCCTAGCCTCTGACCTGCTCTTGTAGCCACAATATTTATATGGCTAGTCCAGTTCAGTTTCTGGTCAATGGTAACCCCCAGGATGTTGACAGTGGGATTCAGTGATGGTAATGCCATTGAATGTCAAGGGGCAATGGTCGGATTCTCTCTTGTTGGAGATAGTCATTGCGTGGCACTTGTGTGGCGCAAATGTTACTTGCCACTTGTCAGCCCAAGCCCAGATATTATCCAGGACTTGCTGCATTTGGACATGGACTGCTTCAGTATCTGAGGAGTTGCGAATGGTGCTGAACATTGTGTATTCATCAGTGAACTTTCCCACTTCTGACCTTATGATGGAAGGAAGGTCATTGATGAAGCAGCTGAAGATTTTTGGGCCTAGGATACTACTTTGAGGAACTCCTGCAGTGATGTCCTGGAGCCGAGATGATTGACCTCCAACAAGCACAACCACCTTAAACAAAGATAGAAAATGCTGGAAAAACTCAGTAGGTCTGACAGCATCTGTGGAGAGAGAAAAAAAACAAAGGTAACATTTCGAGTCTGTTTGATCCTGCTCCACAACTACCTTCCTTTGTTCTAGGTATGACTCCAACCAGTGGAGAGTTTTCCCCCTGATTCCCATGGACTCCAGTTTTGCTAGGGCTTGGCCAAATGCAGCCTTGATGTCAAGGGCAATCACTCTAACCTTACCTCTGGAGTTCAGCTCTTTTGTCCACATTTGAACCAAGGCTGTAATGAAGTATGGAGCCGAGTTACTCTGGTGGAACCCAAACTGAGTGTCAGTGAGCAGGTTATTTCTAAGCAAGTACTGCTTGATAGCATTGTTGATGATCCCTTCCATCGCTTTACTGATGATCGAAAATAGACTGATGGGGTGGTAATTGGCTAGGTTGGATTTCTCCTGCTTTTTGTGTACAGGGCATAGCCACATTGCCAGGTAGATGCCAATGTTGTAGGTGTGCCAGAACAGCTTAGCTAGGGCTGCGGCAAGTTTGGAGCACAAGTCTTCAGTACTATTGCCAGAATATTCTTGCAAAACCATTGGGATCATTTTATCCACTGCAGTAATAGGCTGCTTTCCAAATTGTAAAACAATTGCTAATTTTCTATTATACCATAGTTCCAAGCAATGAAACATTTTTTGTATTTAATGTTATATGAAGTGGAGAGAATATATGTTTCAAGATATAGTTGTGTATTTTCTTTCAGGTTAGCTCTGTCACTGAGTTGATTTTGCAGCTATTGTCTGGAAAGAATGGAGATCTTATTGGTCAGGAGGTGTACCACAATGTTACTGAAAGTCTTGTACCTTTCAGTCCACTGATTCACATTACCAATGCTGGTGCCTACTACGTTCTCTTTATTCAAGGTAACATTTTTTTATTTGTGTGATTTTTATGCCCTCTTAATTTTCCCCCTTCCTCCTTCTATCTAACTTTTTCCCTAAAAGCTGTACCTCATTCTAGCTTACATTGTTACATGTGATATGACCTTCTTTAGGCAAATCACCATTCTTCATGTGAATATAAACAACAAATGTTAATGGATTTTTTAGCAGTGAGGCAATAGTAGTGAAGCCCAGGAAACCTGATCATTTTAAGGGATGAAACAAATTAGCAAGGGTGAGTATGAGGGAAATTGATCTTGCAAAAATGTGCCAACCATATCTTGGAGATGCATTTTGCAGCTTTATTTTAACGTAATCAGGAGAAACAAAACCTGCTCTCTTTGGTTCTTTACCACTTCACTGGGAATGTAGATTTATTTACATTGTCTTGTTTATTTCATATTTATGTTACGTATTAGGACCAAAAATCTAGGGTTGGGAATGCACCTTCTGATATTACATCCATTTAAATGGGAAAAATTGTTTTGATGTAAGTAATTTCATTTTGAAAACAGTTTCCTGTAAAGCACCTAATACTTAAAACAGGGTATTCCTGTATGAGAAAAGGCCTGTAGATAATATAAAGGGAAATAGTGAAAGTTTTTAATTATTAATATTGCTTAAAAGACTATTTGTAAAAGATAGAGCTACACAAAGAAGAGGAGGGAGTGGGATTATTTAATTTTTTAGGATGAAGGTAAACCAGAAATATTAACTATTTTGTCAAATGATGGTGCAAGTGGGAATGTAGATGTACCAGAGGAGGATGTGGGAAAATTTGTTAGAAGTAACTATAGTAAAGGAATAGGTTCTGAAAAGATTAGAATTTAAAGTGGGACATGATCTGGGCTGTTGAAGAAAGTCAGAAAAGAGATGAGCAGTTCAGCCGTCCATAGATGTATAAATGGTGCCAGGTGCTGAATGTTTCGTAATGTAATATGTCTGAGCAGAGGGAATGGTGAGTACCTAATATACCATTTGGGTTAATATCAATGGTGGGAAAACTTCTGTTATCCATAGTTTACAATTATCTTAATGAGCATGTAAAGATCCATGGGACAATCAAGAACAGACAAAATGCCTCCATTTTCTATCCCACAATTGTAAAGGCACATTGTGTTTATCAATAATAGGTCAGGGGCTCAAGCCTCACTGTTGAGCACGTATCCTAGGATATCATTTCTGTGCAGCATTATTGGAGGTGGCACCTTTTGGTTGAGAAGTTAAACTGAGATCTCACTGCCTCTCAGGTAAAAGATATCACAGTATCATTTGAAGAAATGTCCTGGCTGATACCTCCCCTCAACTGCTATCAATGACAGTGATTATTTGATCATTTATCTCATTGCTGTTTGTGTGACATTACTGCCACACAAGTGCCAGGCAATGATTATCTCCAATAAGAGAGAATCTAACCATCTCCCAATGACATTCAATGGCATAGCCTCGCTGAATCCTGCACTAGCAACATCCTGGGGGTTACCATTGAGCAGAAACTGAAGTGGAACAGCCAAATAAATACTGTGGCTACAAAAGCAGGTCAAGGGTGAGAATCCTGAGACAAATAACTCACCCCCTGACTCCCCAAATCCTGTCCACCATCTACAATGCACTAGTCAGGAGTGTAATGGAATTTTCTCCACTTGCCTGGATGAGTGCAGCTCCAGCAACACTCAAGAAGCTCAACACCATCCAGGACAAAGCAGCTTGTTTGATTAGCCACCTTATACATTCCTTCCTTCCACCATTGATGCATGGTGGCAACAGAGTGTTCTATATGCATGACACATTGCTGCAACTCACCAAGGCTCCTTAGACAGCACCTTCCAAACCCGTGATCTCCACTACCAGGAAGGACAGGGGCAGCAGATACATGGAGACACCACCGCCTGCAAGTTCCCCTCCAAACAACACAACATCCTGACTTGCAACTATATTGCTGTTCCTTCACTGTCACTGGATCAAAATCTTGGAACTCCCTTCCTAACAGTGCTATGGGTGTACCTACACCACAAGAACTGCAGCAGTTCAAGAAAGCGGCAAATAAAAATGCCAGCCTGGCCAGTAACACTGTTATAATATGGCAGATGATAATTGCCAGGCTGACCAAATCCCAAAAGGAAATTTGGTCAAGTTATTACAAAGATTTTGCAATTTATGTTTATTATGGGAAGGTATGTACACTGAAGTCAGAAGTAAAGAGTCCACTATCACCTTTGGAGATTTTAAAGATTAAAATAAAACATTTATTAACAACAGTAGAAAAAAATTAAACACACAAGCTTACAGTTAAACTTGGGGCAGAATTTTTCACTCAGCGTGCGGGCACGCACCCAACTCGCTCAAGCGTAAGCACATGATGACATCAGCATCCAAGTGTCATCGCGCACACGTGCAATATTTCAGTCGGCAAGCGCATGCGAGAGTTGGCAGCATACCTGCCAGCAATTAAGAGGGCTATTAAGCCAATTAACGGCGCTATTAATTGGGATTTTTCGCTGCCTGTCAAACATTATGGTTGGCGGGCTGGCGAATCGACCAGGTGGCCTTTGCATTTTTCAGGAAACCTCATCCAAGTGTGGGATGAGGTTTTCGAGATTAATTTAGACCACAAGACATAGGAACAGAAGTAGGCCGTTCAGCCCATCGAGTCAGCTCCGCCATTCAATGAGATCTTGGCTGATCTGATAATCCTCAACTCCACTTTCCTGCCTTTTCCCCATAACCCTTGATTCCCTTACTGATTAAAAATCTGTCTATCTCAGCCTTAAATATACTTAATGACCCAGCCCTCTGCAGTAAGTAATTCCACAGATTGACTACCATCTGAGAGAAGAAATTCCTCCACATCTCTATTTTAATTGGGCGCCCCCTTACTCTGAGATTATGCCCTTTGGTCCTGGACTCTCCCACAAGGGGAAACAACCTCTCAGAATCTATCCTGTCAAGTCCCCTAAGAATCTTATAAGTTCACCTTTCATTCTTCTGAACTTCAATGAGTACAGGCCCAACCTACTCAATATCTCATAAGAAAATCCCTCCATACTTGGGATCAACCTTGTGAACCTTCTCTGCCTCCAGTGCCAGCATATCTCCCCTTAGATAAGGGGACCAAAACTGTTCACAGTATTCTAGGTGTGATCTAACTAGTGCCTTGTATAGTTTTAGCAAGACTTCCCTATTTTTATACTCCATTCCATTTGAAATAAAGGCCAACATTCCAGTTGCCTTCCCTATTACCTGTTGAACTTGTATGTTAGCTTTTTGGGATTCATGCACAAGGTCTCCCAAATCCTTCTGTGCCGCAACCTTCTGCAGCCTTTCTCCATTTAAATAATATTCAGCTCCTCCATTCTTCCTGCCAAAGTGCATAACCTTACATTTTCCCACATCATATTCCATCTGCCAAGTTTTTGCCCACTCACTTAACCTGTCAGTATCCCTCTGTAGATTCTTTGTCGTCCTCACCACTTGCCTTCCCACCTATTTTTGCATCATCTGCAAACTTAGCGATAGTACATTCACTTCCCTCATCTAAATCATTATTGTATATATTGTAAATAATTGAGGCCCCAGCACTGATCCCTGTGGCACTCCACTAGTTACTGAAAATGCCCCCCTCATCCCAACTCTGTCTTCTATTAGTTAGCCAATCCTGTATCCATGCTAATATACTACCCCTAACACCATGGGCTCTTATTTATTAAGTAGCCTTATTTGCGGTACTTTATCGAACGCCTTTTGGAAATCCAAATATTTTATATCTTCTGGTTTCCCTTTATCTGTCCTGCTTGCTACCTTCTCAAAGAATTCTAATACATTTGTTAGGCATGATTTCCCCTTCATTAAGCCATGCTGACTTTGCTTGATTATATTATGCATTTCTAAATTCTCTGCTATTACACCCTTTATAATAGACTCTAACATTTCCCCAATGACGGATGTTAAGGTAAGTGGCCGATAGTTATCGGTTTTTTAAAATCTTCCTCCCTTTTTGAAAATGGGCATTACATTGGCCGTTCTCCAATCCTCTGGGACTTTTCTAGAATCTAAGGATTCTTGGAAGACTACTATCAGTGCATCCACTATCTCTGTAGCTACTTCCTTTAATATCCTAGGATGCAACCCATCAGGTCCAGGGAACTTATCGGCCTTTAGCCCCATTAGTTTCCCTAGTCCTTTTTCTCTAGTGATAGTTATTGTATTTATTTCCTCCCCCAACCTTTTGCCCCTTGATTATTTAGTATTTTTGGAATGCTATTAGTATCTTCTACCATGAAGACTGAAGCAAAGTATTTATTCAACTCTTCTGCCATTTCCTGGTTCACCAATATTATTTCCCCAGCCTCATTCTCTAAGAGGCCTGTATTCACTTTGACCTCTCTCTTCCTTTTTATATATTTAAAGAAGTTCTTGCTGTCTAATTTTATATTACTTTCTAGTTTATCCTCAAAGTTTATTTTCTCCCTCATTTTTTTTCTTAGTCATCTTTTGTTGGTTTTTAAAACTTACCCAATCCTCTGGGTTACCACTAATCTTTTTGCCACGGTTAATGTTTTTTCTTTCAATTTGATAGTCTCCTTAACTTCCTTGGTTAACCATGGTTGGTTTATCCCCTTTCTTGAATCCTTCTTCCTCACTGGGATATATCTTTGTTGAGAGTCATGAACTATTTTCTTAAACGTCTGCCATTGTTCATCAACCGTCTTTTCTGCTAAACTTCTTTCCCAGTCTACTCCAGCCAACTCTGCCCTCATTCCTTTGTAATTACCCATATTTAAGTTTAGCACAGTTGTTTCTGACCCAAGTTTCTCACTCCCTGCTGAATGCTAAATTCTACCATATTATGGTCATTGTTTCCTAGGGGATCCTTCACTCTGAGATCATTTATTAAACCTGCCTCATTACACATTACCAGACCCAAAATAGCCTGATCCCTGGTTGGATTTACAACATATTGTTCCAAGGAATTGTCCCGAATACAAAAAAAGATAAAAATGTTTGGACACAGATTTCAGCATCCATATGTTTCAGTGACTCATTCTGATGCATGGACATTTTTTCCGGATTTTAAAATCTGTTTTTATTGAAGTTAAATTCTTCAGCTCCCTGAGGCAGTTCTCTGCCTTCAGGGAGCTTTCATTCCGCCCTCACCCGCACCCGCACTGACTTAAGCGCCAGTGCTCACCCTCCTCCCGCCCCCATCCCGGCAGTGATGAGCCTTTCAGTATGCCTTTCACGTTGGCTGGCCGTTAATTGGCCAGCCAGCATGAATTTGCTGTCAGGGGCTGATCACCGGCAGCGGTCCATTCCCCGACTGCTCCCGGGCCCACCAATTGCGGCCGCCCGCTGACCCAAAAATTCTGTCCTTGGTTTTATAACAGTTCCCAAAAGATTTCTACTTAACTAGACTTCCAACTACACACCCCTTTCAGGTAACAGTCTGAATAGATTCTTAATCTCTCAAACATCCAGCAGTACTACCAAGCACCACTGTTGCTACAAGGGAGGTATTTCACAGCTTCTCTCTCCCTTTCACTAAACAATGGAACTCCAAGGTTTGTAACAAAACCTTGCACTCTGGACCAAACCAGCACCTATCTGGGGTGGCTATTGGCCATTTTTCACAGGTATATTTTGCACAATCCACCTCTCAAGATCTCAGAGGACCATTCCCCATGCAGCTTTCTATCTACCTTTAAATATATTTTCTCCCTTTTGATCGGTAAATCCCATTATTTCACCCTAGCTTTGGGAGTTACTTTTCCCAGAATATAAAAATCTTTCACGTTGTCCTTATGGCTAGCACTTTTAGGAAAAAATGTCCCTTTGAAAATCAAACAACCTCTCAATTTATCTACTAATACAAATTCCATTCACACTGTATCTGCTGAGACTTCATCTTAGCTCACACATCTCCATTTCAAAAATGCCTGCTTTACACTTCATCCCTTTGATAATTCAAACCTTGCGGTCTGACCGTCTTTAGTTTAATTAAATTAGTCACACAGGCATGCACAAACATACAGACACATACAAACATACACACACACAATATTCAGTATCCCACAGATATATTTGGAAAAAATGATCATTCCTTTACAACACCCTGATCCTGTGAAAGAATTAAAAAAGGAGTTCTTTCTTTGAAAAGCTGGTGTAGATTCACCAACATGATCCTAGAGATAGATTATAACAAATGATTGAATGGGACTTTTATCAATGCAGCAGAGAAGGCTAAGAGGAAATCTCATAGAGGTTTTTGAAATTTGGAAGTGATTTGATGGGGTGAATAAGGAAAACCTATCATTCATGGTTGGAAATCAATAATGAAGAGTCATCATTTCATCAAAACTCAAGGAGAAATTAGGAGAAAATTCTTTATGTACAGAGTTGCTAGAGTATGGAATCTTTGACATGGAGTATTTAAGACAGAGTAAAAAAACATTAAAGAACAGATAAACTTGTGAAGCAGGGAAAGATATCAGTCTGTGTGGAAAAGGCAGGGTGATAGGATTGGTTGAATGGCTTCATCATTTGTGGTAAACGTCTGTAGATTGTGACATTACCTAAAGTTGCTGTTTTTATCGATTTATTAATATCTATAAAGAGTAGCTTGCGTCCTGATTCATTAAAATATATGGACTCCTTACCCTTTTTGTCATATATTAACTTTTGGTTCCCATGCAGATAAAGAACCAACTATAGTGTGAAGAAAAGTAAATTAAACTATTTTCCTAATCCTCAGGAACTGTACAGGGAGTGGCGCTGAAAGATATTTATGTACAAGCAACTGGAATACCAGTTACAGCAGCTAAACCAAATGCAGAATTTCTTAAATCAGATCCTGAGTGGGAGAAAAAGGCTGATCCAGTGTCTAGAAAGATAGAAATCTATAGGTGAGTTTGTCCATATGTATTTTCTTGACTAAATTATGATATATCTTCAAAAAATGGAACCTTTATTTTATGTCAAATTTGGGTACTCTGGAAATTTTTTGGAGAAATCAACATTAGTAAATTAACTGTTGCCTGACAAGCTTCAAAAAATTTGCTTTCATGAGATAGGAATTGACATAAGAACTAGGAGCAGGAGTAGGCAATTCAGCCCTTCGAGCCTGCCCCGCCATTCATTACAATCATGGTTGATCTCATTTTGGCCTCAACTCCAATTACCTACCCTCTCCCCATACCTTTCAACACATTACTAATTAAAAATCTGTCTTTCTCCTCCTTAAATTTATTCAGCATCCTGGCATCCACTGAACTCTGAGGTAGTGAATTCCACAGGCCCTTTGAGAAAAGTAATTCCTCCATATCTCTGATTTAAACCCACCACCCCTTATCCTAAAACTATGGCCTCTCGTTCTAGAATGCCCCAGAAGGGGAAACATCTGCTCCATGTCTACTTTGTCTAACCCCTTTAGCATCTTATATACCTCAATTAGATCTCCTCTCATCCTTCTAAACTCTAGTGAGTATAGACCTAAACTGCTCAATCTCTCCTCATAAGACAGGCCCCGCATCTCTGGAATAAATCTAGTGAACCTCCTCTGAACTGCCTCCAGTGCAACTACATCCTTCCTCAAGTAAGGGGACCAAAACTGTGCACAGTACTCCAGGTGCAGTCTCACCAATGTCTTGTACAGTTGTAACATACTTCACCATGTTTATATTCTATTCCTTTAGCAATAAATGCCAAAATTCCATTTGCCTTCCTTATTACCTGCTGTACCTGCATACTAGCTTTCAGCGATTCATGCATGAGGACACCCCGATCCCTCTGCAGTGAAGCATTCTGAAGTTTCTATCCATTTAAATAATAAGTTGCCTTTTTATTCTTCCAACCAAAATGGGTAACCTCTCACTTATCCACATTAAACTCCATCTGCCAAATTTTGGCCCATTCACCTAACCTGTCCAGATCCATTTGTAAATTTCTTATTTCTTCATTGCAACTTACTTTCCCACCTATTTTGGTGTCATCTGCAAATTTAGCTATAGTACCTTCTACCCCTGAATCCAAGCCATTAATATAGATTGTAAATAGTTAGGCCCAAGGACCGAACCATGTGGCACCCCACTAGTTACAGCTTGCCATCCAGAAAAAGACCCATTTATCCCGACTCTCTGCTTTCTGTTGGTTAGCCAATCCTCTATCCAAACTGATATATTACCCTTACTTAACTCCATGTGATCTTATCTTGTGTATTAATCTTTTGTGCGGCACCTTATCAAAGGTCTTCTGGAAGTCCAGATATACTACATCTACAGGATCCCCATTACCCACTTTGCTTGTCACATCTTCAAAGATTGGTTTTAATGATTTTAATTAGTAATATCAGGTAATGATTTAAGATGAGTAAAAAAGTCTGAATTGTTAATCTTTTGTTTTTTTTTCCCTCAATTTTTCTTCCATGCAGTTCCAAGACAGCTAAATACCTTCAGAAGGTGCATGTGCCAGGAAAGAATGCTGGAAACCTGTTAATCAGCACAAAACACATAGTTCAGCTTTTGGATGGACAAAGCCTGCAGACCTATTGGCACCATAATATATCTCAAATTCAAGGGTATATCTTGACTTAATCTATGACTAATGCTTCTTTATTATCTTTATTTATTTTTATTTAATCAATGACTAAGACTTCCAGTAAATCTAGAGTCACTAGGACTGTTATAACTATAGGGCCTTGGCATTTTATAATCATTGGTAACGTATAATGGGAATCCCATGCATTTTGTGCATAGAGTGAATTGTATCGTCTTATATGAACCAGATAGGAAAATAGGATTGCTAGACAAAAAAAAGGACAATGGACAATCCAGTTCACCTTCTACCATGCTGCTAGTCATATTATATAACCATAATAGAGTTGTTTGTATTTATGGAGATGTGTATCTTTTGCACATTCCCCCACTTCCCTCTCTAGTCTCTTCGAAAGTGGATCAAGTAAATACTTGATTGATGCCAGGTACGAATTGCTAAGCTGCTTTAGTTCACAGCGAGTGAACATGCAGAGCACCAATTATCATCAGACATACTGTATTCAATGAATGCAACTTGTATTTGCATATTAAAACAAATGTACCGCCCCCTGTCCCCTCCCGCCTATCCATGGGTTGTCATGTTTGACTCAACATTACTCCTAACTTTTTCCTCCTCAGCCTGGCGAAGGTTTGTCCTCACAGCTTTCTATTTACAAACTTTCTATTTACAAAGACTACCTGTCTTATTATTCCCATGTTTACAACTTGAAGGATGGTCTATGCCAGACACCCACCTTTTGATAGCCCTGAATAGGAGCCTAATGCAATGACTGGAAGTTGCTCATGGATTGCTGAGACAGACTAACAAATTGTTTGCGAATTACTGTCTTTGAAGAAATATCTAATCTTAACTCATCTGCATTTTAGCTACTCTTTGAATCAGTGATTTATTTTTAGAAAAAGTGTTTATATTTTATGTTAAAACATAATCCTTAAACATAACTTTTGCCTAAATGCTTTCTGTGCAAAAATGGTGGATAAAATCCCAAAATGCAGTTGCCATTATTTTTTTTAGTATATATTTTTTGTTAAGCTAAGTTTTATTGCAAATAATGAAGATGGATTAAGTTTGCTAGGAAGAATTTTAGTGTGCAGCATTTATTACAACTGGTAAACATAAATAATATTTTGTATAATTTTTATTTTCAGTGCACCAGTCTCTGGATACTTTAACATGGATGATGTTTTTGATTTTCTAATAGAAGATTTCATTGAAAAGAACAAAAAGAAGGTTTGATATCAGAAATATTTCCATATAATGTCACATAACCCATTTATTTGAATTTTTAGGCTATGATATTTTAATGATGTTATTTAATTTAGAATTCAGTAGGGTATGAAAAGTGTGTTTTAACTTGTCTTGGGTGCTCCAAGAGGTAAATTGATACATGTATTTTCCCATACAACAAGTTACCTGAGGGTCAGAGCCTAGGTTTTTCCCTTTTGAAAAGAAGACATAGATAAATATAGATCAGTAACTGAGCCAGAAATCCATCTCATGCACCCTCCACATGATTAACTCAAATAGCAGTGACCTGGGAACAACTGAGTTACCTTCTCTCTTGTTTGAGAAACAAAAATGGATAATAAGATGAATGTTAGATGTGAAAAATGGTAATTTTCTTCTAAAAGGTGAAGGAACTGGTACCAGCTCTACTAGAAAACAGCTACTAAGCATTTGAAGTAAAATGTATAAGTAGTTAGCTCAATGTTAATGTTAAAAAAAATTACTTTAAGTTGGGTTTGTTTTATAATTTTGCTGAGAAGCATCAATATCTGTGACTGATTTGTTCTCAAGGTTACGATTGTTGATGGTAAAAATGGCAAGATACTGTGGGAGGAAGATTTAATATGCAGGAAAAACTGTCCAAGCCCATCTTCCATCAACACTGTATCCCAGTCAATTTTTCTTTTCTGGGATGAACTTCCAACAAAAGCCAATGGTTCTGTAAGTCTGTTATTGATACTAGTAACACAATGTTTATGTGAAATTTGGATTTGATACTAAACAAGAAGAACTTGGATACAAGATAGTTAGCAAGAACAACACATCAGTGCCTTGTTAAATTAGTGCCAATGTTGTTGTTATGAGATATTTTCAGCTAATGTGAAGTGTACAAACTGACGTAGCATTTAACTGCCTTGAATGTTTTTATTCAAACTGTTAAGTAGGATTATGCTAGTGAAAGTTTGAAACTAATGTTTTATATTAGGAGAACATGTGTCTATAATCTGGGACTTGCTGATTGATGCAGCACTTCATGTATGCATGCATTACTGCACTAAGTGCAGTCTTTTATCTCAACGTTCAGCAAAAAGTGTTCCAGAACTCATTCACAGCTGTCTTGGAAAACTGGAGACTTAAGTAACAAGTCAGCTTGACTTTTTTCCTTATAAAATAACTATTAAAATCAAATTATTCTTATACTACATGTGTTTATCACTGGTATTTTTTTTCTTGCAAGCACTACTTGTAGAGTTAGTAAAACTACCACATATGCTGAATTCATGGTGAATAATATGCTGGATGAAGGAGTAAAAGAGAAACCAAGGGCTAAGCACCTGATTGCTTCATGAGCTCAGTCTTCACTTTGAAAGCAATTGTCTAGGCTATCCCGCCCTTGTTTAGTGAAGACTTGTAGTTCTGGGAGGGGGGGATTTAAAGGAGACCATACTGGTACACCAGCCTGTTGCCAGGAGACCATTTCCAGGCAACGGCCAGGCATCAACCTCAGTCCACATCCTAACCCACTTCCACTGGACTTGAAAAATTTAACCCATCGTTCTGTGCTGATGTTTTTCTTCAAATGAGCCACCTATTTCAACATTTTTTCCATTAATCTATTATTGTTCCTCTTTTAGAATAATTTATTAATGCTGTATATTTTAATCATTTTTACTACTTAGGTGTCTGAAGATTTAACTAAGAATAGACATTATCTCTATATGGTTCATCCATCACATCCAATCATCATTCTGGAGCTAAAAAACAGTACTGAGAATGTGCTTGCCTATACCAGTAAGTTATTTTATCATATCATATGAATGAAATGAATTTCTATGATAAAAGCAAAAATCTGTGGATGCTGGAAATCCAAACAAAAACAAAAATAAAAATACCTGGAAAAACTCAGCAGGTCTGACAGCATCTGCAGAGAGGAATAGTTAACGTTTCGAGCTCGTATGACTCTTCAACAGAACAAAGGAAAAATAGAAGAGAGGTGAAATATAAGCTGGTTTAAGCGGCGGGGGGGGAGGGGTGTTGGGGGGGTGGGGTGGGGGGGGCGTTGGGACAGGTACAGCTGGATAGAGGGCCAGTGGTAGGGGGAGATTGCCAAAAGATGTCATAGACAAAAGGACAAAGAGGTCAACACCATATGTCCTTTTATCTATGACATCTTTTGGCAATCTCCACCTATCACTGGCCCTCTATCCAGCTCTACCTGTCCCACCACCAACCCCCTGCCCACCCCCCAACCAGCTTATATTTCACCTATCTTCAACAGAACTAAGGAAAAATAGAAGAGTCATATGGACTCGAAACATTCCTCTCCGCAGATGCTGTCAGACCTGCTGAGTTTTTCCAGGTATTTTTATTTTTGTTTTTGTGTTGTAAATGAATTTCTATCATCGGTTACTGATAAACTTAGTTAAATACCATACTTTGTTTTGCATGACAATTTGTAGAGACTAAGAATGAATTGGACATGATCCTGACAATCTTTGCTTAATTTAAATATTAGCGTATGTCCTCAAACATACATTGATTTGAGTATTGATGAAAAAAGAGACATGTCAAAGCTTTTCGTCTTATACTCATCAGGACACTTCGCAAGAATACCAGTATAAGGGGAAAACAACAATTTATACTATATGAGGAGAGAATGCTGATTGGTTGGCAAGTGGACTCTGCTTGATAGAGGCATTGCCATGGAGAATACACCTATTGATGACAACTAACAGTTAACTGCCAAGCTACATATATTAATATATGTATTTTACAGACAGAAAAAGCATGTACACACATTGTGCCTGTTTCAGCTAAACAAAATAAGTGGCAGCCATTCGCTGGCTCATTCCTGAGGGCAGTGCCTTGACCAATCAGGATTAAGCTGCTTGATTTAAATTTCAAACAATGTTTGGCAATTAACTCTCAGTCACCATAAATTGGTGCATTCTCCATGGCAACGCCCCTACCAAGCAGAGTCCACTTGCCAACCAATCAGTACTCTCTTCTCATACAGTATAAATTGTTGTTTTCTTCTTATATTGGTATTCTTGAGAAGTGTCCTGATGAGTGCAAGATGAAAAGTTTCAGCATGTCTCTTTTTTTCAGCAATACTCGGGTTCTGTCCTACCAAACGACTGTCAAATCAATATATAAATAGTTCCCACAAGAGCTGCTTTGGTAAAGGCATAACTAGGTATAACAGACCAAAAGGTTCTCTACAGTTATAAAAAACATTTGGCACATTCAGCCAAAATAGCAGCAGGGACACTGCCATTACCTGCAGCACTTTGAAGTAGAGAGCAGAAAATTAAACACACAAGCTTACCATTATACAATTAAACTTGGGCAGAATTTTTAGCTCAACGTATGGACATGCTTAAGCATAAAATAGCGCGCGATGACATTGGGTGAGCATTGTACGCTCACACGATATTTCACTCGGCGGGGCACGAGCAGGTGCCGGAGCTGCACCTGCCATTAATTAAGAGGCCACTTAAGACCACTAAAAAGCCAAATGAGGCCAATTTTTTTGTTGCCTGTGCGATTTTGTGCTTGTTGCATGGGCAAAACAGGCAGGCAGCCAGCTGACAATTTCAAAAACCTCATCCATGGACAGGATAAAAGGGGTGAGCAGCATTGCCAGTATGAGTGGTGAGGAGTTTGGTACACAGTTTGTTGCTGGTGACCTAATGGTACTTGGCAGCTTCATCTCTGTTCGGGGCTTCATTATTAGCATTTCCAGGCTTCATTTCCGGTCTCCTTGGTGCTTCAAATGCCCCTGGAGGATTCAAACCATGTGGACCCTTCCAGGTATCAGACAGCCTTCTCTTGCCCTGGGAATGGGGATTGTGGTCTCTGCTGGTGACACCTTCACAGAGGAGGAGAGAGGGGCAGAAGGGAGAGGAGGCCAAGTGTCCCAATGCAGCTTCCAGGGGAGCGAACTGTGGGAGGAGAGGCGCAGGCACAAGGAATGCAGGGCCAGCAGGTAGTCCAAGGTGGGAGGGGCTGCAAAAGACACCACTATCCTGTTGCCAGGGTTTACAGGCGGTGTTGCAGCTACCTCAATATGTCTGAGGTGCAATGCCGAAGGAGGCTCCGCCTCTCAAGAGAGACAGTGACCTCTATTTGTCAAATGATTGGGCCTGAGTTCAGCTCCGACTGTTTGGGTGGACACCCCAGTAGCTCTGAGGGTCACAGTGGCCCTCAACTTCCATACGGGTGAAGCAAGCCAGAAGCTTTGCAGCGATTACTGGATCTGCCCCACCGCGCCCCCCCGACCCCGACATCCAGGGTGCAATCGACTGCCCACATGCGGCCATCAAGGCACCAGCGGTTAGCTGAGTGCCTTCGTCAACAGGAAGGGTTTCCACTCCATGAACGTGCAGATAATGTCCTGATCACAGGATGCTGATTCTACAAGTCTGTGCAAGGTACCCAGGCAGCTCCCATGACGCTTACATCCTGATTCACTCCCAGCTACCGAGGCTCTTCAGTGCTCCAGCCTGACTGGATGGATGGATGCTGGGTGACAAGGGCTATCCGTTGAAAAGGCAGCTCATGACGCCTCTCCACCACTCGAGAACATGAGGCAGAGCAGTGTTACAATACAAGTCATGTCT